>NC_041381.1:469958131-470014147 GCF_002162155.2 Triticum dicoccoides
GCGCCCTGGCTCCAAGGCGCGCGGCCCCTGGGTGGAACCCGCCCCGTCAGGAACCAGCACGGTAGGAGCAGAGCTGCCAAGAGGTCCCACGCCCTCGAGAAGCTGCCCGAGCGCTCCCTGCTCCAGCTCATCCCGACCACGCTCCTTCTCCAGCACGTCAAGATCCCACGCTGCACCCAGCTTCAGCGCACGGGGATCCGCAAGACCGAGCACATCGTCCTCCAAGGCCTCCTGTGGCCACAGCGGGCTGCCGCGCCTTCACCATCGAGCTACGCACCGTCGCGTGGCCCGGCAAGTTCAAGCCAGACCTGCCTCCTCGCTACGACGGCACGACAAACCCTGCATAGTTCGTTCAGCTCTACGAGCTGGGTATCGAGGCTGCCAACGGAGACGAGAAGGTCATGGCAAACTGGTTCCCCATGGCTCTCAAGGATGGGGCCCGCACCTGGCTTCTGAACCTGGCCCCAGGCACGATCTCCTCCTGGGACGAGATGCGCACCCGCTTCATCGCCAACTTCTAGGGTACTTGCGACCGGCCACCCGCCGTGAGCGACATGCACTGCATCAAGCAACAACCGGGGGAAACCCTACAGAAGTACATCCAGCGCTTCAACAACGCGCGCCTCAAGATTCCCAAGGTGACCGAGGAGGCCATCATCTCAGCCTTCTTTGACGGCGTGCGTGACGTCAAGATGAAGGAGGAGCTTGCGATGCATGAAGATCTGTGCACTTCCTTGGAGCTGTTCAACCTGGCGACCAAGTGCACCAGGGCTGAGAAGGGCGTCTCTCCCTCCTGGAATTGCCTGCCGCAGACCTTGAAGAGAAGAAGCCCAAGGCCAAGGACGTGAAGCGCAAGGGGGCTGCCGTGCTCGCGGTAGAACCAGACACCAAGCGGGGCAGAGATCAGCCCGAATCCTCCAAGGGCAGTCGGTACTACGTGTACCACGACCTCCACACCCATAACACGAATGAATGCCAAGAGATCAGGGCCGTGCACGAAGGACGGACTGACCGGCATCCCAACCGCAACGACCGGGGCTACGGACGAGGATGAGGAAGGAACACAGGACGTTGGGAAGACCGCGGCCCACATCAAGGGTGGCGCGACCAACCTCGCAAGGATCGCTGGCAGGACCCGCCTCGCGAGGGAGGCTGGAGGGATCAGCCTCGTGAGGATCGCTCGCAGGGTAATGCAGGCCTCCCTCCGCTACCGCCGCAGCCAAGGAGAAATGAGGACCATCATCAGGACGAAGGGGCTGGGGGCTTCCAGGAACCATGTGCAATTGCCTGCATCCTAGGCAAAGCTCAAGCCCCAGCCTCTCAGCGCATCTTGAAGTAGTTCGCCCACGAAGTGAAAGCAGTCCTCCCCAAGCTCGAGGCCACGCGCCCTCTCAGGTGGTCGGCGTGCGCCATCACGTTCAGCTCAGCGGATCAGCTCAAGTGCGCGGCCACAACCGGAGTCCTCCCGATGCTTTGTTCCCCAATCATCAGCAACGTGCTAGTCACCAAGACCCTCATCGATGGCGGGGCAGGGCTCAACGTCCTGTCCGTGGAAACATTCAACAATCTCCAAGTACCCTACAGTCAGCTTCAGCCCACCAAGCCTTTCTCCGGAGTCACCGACGGCTCCACGGTCCTGATTGGGCAGGTCCGCCTCCCTGTCACCTTCGGGGCGCAGCAACTACCGCACCGAGCTCATCGACTTCGACGTCGCCCACATTCGCCTGCCGTACAATGCCATCCTCGGGTACCCAGCACTGGCCAAGTTCATGGCCGTAACCCACCACGGCTACAACGTCCTCAAGATGCCAGGAAGTGGCGGAGTCATCACGGTGCCCTGCAAAGAGAGAGACGAAGTTTGCTCCCTGGAGAGAGCCTTTCAGGCCGCATCACTGGAAGACCCAGATCGCGGAAGAAGGAGGCTTCCCGAGGCTGCCCCCAAGAAGAAGTAGACATCGACCGGCCCGACCCCTCAGGAGGCAGGTCCCTCTGGGCCCGCGCCTGCTCAGGGGGAACCTCCTGCCATCGCATAGCGAAGCGCGCCCAGCGCCTTCCTCAGGCAAGGCTCGGGGCTCTCCCCTAGAGGGTTGTCGACCTCGCCGAGGTCACGAGGGAGGCGCTTGTGCACCATGTGGAGGCGTGCTTCGAAGCACGTTTCCATCAAGAAGGAGCAAGGCAAGGAGGGCCAAACCCTCAGGAGTTCGTCAGCAAGGACATTCAGGAGCTACAGGAGTCAAGGGTCATGAGAGGCAGCCGCCGCTTACCCGCTGTGGCCCCCCATCCAGGCAAGGATGGTGGGCTGCGCGTCTGCATCGACATACCAGGGCTCAACCAAGCCGCATCTCAGGAGCGCCTCTGGCCTTCGCGAGTGGGACGCTGCGAGGGCCCGCCCCACAGCTACGTTCGCATGCCTTACGGCTTGCCGAACGTGGTCGCTACGTACCGGCGCATCATGAGGGCCATCCTGGAGGCTCAAGAGGTCAGGCGTTCCACAGCCCTGGCGGAGATGGAGACGGTCTGCGAGGAGCCACCAGCGCCTCCGGAGCCTCCCGAGGCCCCAGGGCCTGGGGGCTCGTGAGGATTTGCCTCCGCAGCCCACCGAGTCTGCTGCATCAACACCCCTTCGACTTCAGCATCATCAGGTGACATCTTTCTAGTTTCATTTCCAGCTGGGAGCGCCCCCAGGGCTGCATTATTCCCAGGCCGCATGGGTCCGTCCCTGTGGCATGTATCTCTTTTATTTCATGTTCTTAGCTCACTCTGCTGGGGGCGCCCCTCGGGCTGCATTATCCCCAAGCCGCTCGGGTCAGACCCAGTGGCATGTACCCATCTTGCATTTATCTTAGGGCAGTGTTTTCGACCCGTCATGCTTGTTGTTTGGTACCTGTTCATAGTACCTTTTTTTCTTCCTGGATGTCGCAAGCTTGCGCGTTAAAGGGGGGGTGCCTGAGCATCGCGACTCAGGGCTCCTACCGGATCTCCGGCCCTCACCCTCTGGTCTGCCCATGGCATCGCACCCCGGCACACCAGCGACGACTGAGACCAGCCCGAGAGCCGGGACCCGAGGACGTAGAGTTTCGACATCTAACCCAGCTTGCGCGTTAAAGGGGCGTGCCTGAGCATCGCGACTCAGGGCTCCTACCGGCTCTCCGGCCCTCACCCTCTGGTCTGCCCACGACATCGCGCCCCGGCACACCAGCGATGGCTGAGACCAGCCCGAGAGCCGGGACCCGAGGACGTAGAGTTTCGTCATCTAACCCAGCTTGCACATTAAAGGGGGGGTGCCTGAGAATCGCGACTCAGGGCTCCTAACGGCCCCAACACTCCTTCATCTCCAACAGTATCAGGTGAGATCTTTCAAGTTCCATTTCAGCTCGGAGCGCCCGCAGGGCTGCATCATTCCCAGGTCGTGTGGGTCCGTCCCTGTGGCATGTATCTCTTTTGCTCATGTCTTTAGTTTACCTTGTTGGGGGCGCCCCTCAGGCTGCATTATCCCCAAGCCGCTCGGGCCTGACCCAGTGGCATGCATATTTCATGCATTTATCTAGGTCGTGTGCCACGCACATTTGACCAGCTATGATTATCGTCTGTTGCCTACAACGGGCACCTTTTCTCCTTCATGCTAATTGCTTGCACGTTAAAAGGGGGGCACCTGAGCATCACGATTCATGGGCTCTTACTGGCTCTCCAGCCCTCACCTCCTGGCCTTGTCCACGGCATCGCGACCTGGCATACCAGCGACGGCTGAGCTCGTTCGAGAGCCGGGACCTGAGGACATAGAGCATTGGCATCTAACAGATCTTGCAGGAACGTACCACCAACAAAGGCCCAGAGCCAGGCGCAACCCACCTTGAGGTAGGGCCCCGTGAGTCCCGCGTTGGCTCACGGGTGCCCAGATACACCTCATCTAGCCCTACCGTGCTGGCCACGTGTCAGGGCGGGGTTGTACACGCCCCGGGAGCTCCTCCCAGAGGGGAGCCCCCTCCCACGCACCAGTGGAAGCACCATGCTCCGTGCTGGCTGACGACACTGTCGAGGAGCGGCTATGCCCGTACACATACGGAAGCGCTATGCTCCGCCTGGTGATAAACAATTGAGGGCGGCCCACGGCTGCATCAACCTCAGGGAGCCCAGAGCTTAGTGTCCGGCCCTATCGTAACGCCTTCCCTCGGGAGCGCCGCACGAGGGGGCTGGACACGGGGACTGCGCCCGGGCCACGCCTGGGCGCATGCCACCTAGCCAGGTCCCTCGGCTCTGGTCGTCGCGCGCCCCTCCCCGAGCAGAGCCAAGGTACGGAGACCATTTGAGCATCAAGGGGGACTCCTGAGCATCGCGACTCAGGAGCCTAGCTAGTCACGTAGCCCCTCACCCCTTAGTTCCGAAAGGCTAACGGCGGTTGAGGTATGCGCGGGGCTGGGCCCTGCCAACGTAGAACGACAAATCCACTCCTGCACCTCCCGTCCCTATTTGCTATTTGCGCGTCAAGGGGGACTCCTGAGCATCGCGGCTCAGGAGCCTAACTGGTCACGTAGCCCCTCACTCCTTGGTTCCGTCCTGGTTTCCGGTCGGGGCTAACGGCGGCTGAGGTATGCGCGGGGCCGGGCCCTGTCGACGTAGAACACAAAGCAAATAGGGAGGAAAATTGCAAATTCTTAGAAATTTAGAAGCAAATATTACAGACCATAGGTTGTTTTCACAATGCCAAACACAAGTTTAAATGCCTCCACGAGGCATGGTGAAAGCACAAGTGCTCCCTAGGTGGTTTTGGTAATTAATGACAACATATCTCTTGTTGGACTAACACTTTTATCTAGTATGTTTCAGATAAGTTCAACAATGGAGTGGCATGGACTAAAGGATGTGGGAACTCCTTCAAGATGCTAAGGACAAAGGATTGGCTCAAGCTTCAAGCTCAAGACTCTTCATTTTCCATTTTAGTGATCCAAGATCACATTGAGTCTATAGGAAAAGCCAATACTATCAAGGAGGGATGAGGTGTTGCTTAATGAGCCTCTTGCTTCAAGTGCTTAGTGATATGCTCCAAATACCCTCAACTACTTTACCACTTCCACACATATGTCCTAAACCTAAAGTCAAACTCGGCCCCACCGATTCTTTCTATCCGGCGCCACCGAGTTTGGATTTCTTAGCCACTGCCACAAACCCTAGGCAAATCGGTCTCACCGATAGGGATCTCGGTCTCACCGAGATGGGATTGTAATCTCTCTGTGTATGTCCATTATCAAAATCGGTCTCACCGAGTTTGAGCAATCGGTACTACCGAGATTACAATGCAAACTCTCTGGTTAACTTATTATCAAAATCGGTCCCACCAAGTTTGATAATCGGTCAAACCGAGTTTGCCTGACCAACTCTCTGGAAAGATTATTACCAAAATCGGTCCTACCGAGTTTGTGTAATCGGTCTCATCGAGATTACGTTATGCCCTAACCCTAACCGAATTGGTCCTACCGAGTTGCATTTCGGTCCCACCGAAAACCCTAACGGTCACATTATTTGCTAAATCGGTCTGACCGAGTTTAACGATTCGGTCCCACCGAGTTTGGTAGATTGTGTGTAACGGTTAGATTTTGTGTGGAGGCTATATATACCCCTCCACCTCCTCTTCATTCATGGAGAGAGCCATCAGACTAAACCTACACTTCCAGCATCCTATTTCTGAGACAGAACTACCTACTCATGTGTTGAGGCCAAGATATTCCATTCCTACCATATGGATCTTGATCTCTAGCCTTTCCCAAGTTGCTTTCCACTCAAACCCTCTTTCCACCAGATCCAAATCCTATGAGAGAGAGTTGAGTGTTGGGGAGACTATCATTTGAAGCACAAGAGCAAGGAGTTCATCATCAACACACCATTTGTTACTTCTTGGAGAGTGGTGTCTCCTAGATTGGCTAGGTGTCACTTGGGAGCCTCCGACAAGATTGTGGAGTTGAACCAAGGAGTTTGTAAGGGCAAGGAGATCGCCTACTTCGTGAAGATCTACCGCTAGTGAGGCAAGTTCTTCGTGGGCGACGGCCATGGTGGGATAGACAAGGTTTCTACTTCGTGGACCCTTCGTGGGTGGAGCCCTTCATGGACTCGCACAACCGTTACTCTTCGTGGGTTGAAGTCTCCATCAACATGGATGTACGATAGCACCACCTATCGGAACCACGCCAAAAACATCCGTGTCTCCAATTGCATTTGAATCCTCCAAACCCTTCCCTTTACATTCTTGCAAGTTGCATGCTTTACTTTCTGCTGCTCATATACTCTTTGCATGCTTTCTTGATATGTGTTGTGAATGTTGAACTTGTGCCTAAACTCCACTTAAACTTTAAAGAAACTTAAAAACTGCAACCTTTGTACTTAGTGTCTAATCACCCCCCCTCTAGACACCTCTTCTCAAGGTCCTACAAGTGGTATCAGAGCATTGGTCTCCATTGCCTTGGTTTTATCACCATTGGAGGAAGATGGATGAGTCTACTTTGGGGAGTCTTAGACATAGAGTGCCTATTCTTGATGGAGAGTACTTTCATGAGTGGAAAAATGAGATGCTTGTAATTTTCAATCAATATCATTTGAACAAGTACATTGCTAGTCCTTGTGCACCTTGTGTTGATCCTATGCATCCTACCCTTGATGAGTCTATTGACATGATTAGGAATGTTAGAACTGTTAATCTTATCACTAGAGGCTTGCCTAGAAACTTGATCATAAAACTGCCTACTCTTGAGTGTGCCTACACTATATGAAAATTTCTTGAGGAACGATTTCCAGATTATTCTTTGAAAAATCTTGATGAAATTCTCCATAAATCTATTGCTTTGAGTAAGATGAATAATAGTGATCCTATGTTTGGTGATCGTCTATTTGAGCTTACAAACCTTATGCGTGCCAAAGGAAATGTTGGTATTACTAGTGACATTATTTCCGAAGCTATAAGAATTCATAAGCAAGATCATTGTCAAACTCACTCTAACAAATCACCTTCTCTAGGATTTGATCCACTACATGACGATGTTGAACATGGATACTATGATGAGGATGATGATAGTGACTTCGATCTTGATGAGGCAATGAGACATTTTGGTCTTATGGCAAATTTTCGAGGATATATGTCAGGAGGAAAGGAATGGGTTCTTGATAGTGGATGTACCGATCACATGACCGGAGATAAAGACATGTTTTGTGAGCTTGCTGATAATGATAGTCCTCGAAAGTATGTCACTTTCGGTGACAACTCAAAGGGTAAGGTGGTTGGTCTCGGTAAGGTGGCCATATCACATGATAGCTCCATACAAAATGTCATGCTCGTTGAATCTCTTGGATACAACTTACTTTCAGTATCTAGACTTGCTGATTCCGGTTTCAATGTCCTATTTACTGAAGTAGATTGCCAAGTGTTTCGTCGAGACAATCATAAAATGGTCTTTACCGGCATACGTAGAGGTGATCTATACATTGTTGATTTCACTAAAAAGGCTCAACCTAAAACTTGCTTCATTACTAAATCCTGAAAAGGTTGGTTATGTCATAGACGACTAGGTCATGTTGGTATGCAAAACCTTGACAAGCTTATTAAGGGAAATCATATCCTTGGAGTTAATGATGTCATATTTGATAAGGATAGACTTTGCAGTGCTTGTCAAGCAGGTAAACAGGTTGGAGGAAGGCATCCCGTGAAGAACATCATGACCACAAAGAGGCCAATCGAGCTACTTCACATGGATCTCTTTGGTCCCAACTCTTACAAGAGTCTCGGTGGAAATTCTTTTGGTCTAGTTATAGTTGATGATTTTTTCAGATTTACGTGGGTGTTCTTTCTTGATGATAAATCGTAGGTTCAAAAGATCTTCAAAAACTTTGCTAGGAAGGCCCAAAACCAATTTGAAGTGAAGATCAAGAAGGTTCGCAGCGACAACGGAACGGAGTTCAAGAACGCAAATATGGACACCTTTCTTGACGAAGAAGGGATTTCACACGAGTTCTCGGCTACGTACACACCTCAACAAAATGGAGTTGTTGAGAGGAAGAACCGGACGCTCATCAAAATGGCGAGAATGATGCTTGATGAGTACAAGACGCCGAAGCACTTTTGGGCAGAGGCGGTTGAGACAGCTTGTCATGCAACAAATCGCTTGTATCTTCACAAGCTACTCGGCAAGACGGCATACGAGCTACTCACCGGTAACAAACCCCAAGTTGGATACTTTCGAGTATTCGGCTCAAAGTGTTACATTCTTGATAAGCATCGTCATTCTAAATTTGCTCCTAAGTCTCATGAAGGTTTCCTACTAGGTTATGGCTCAAACTCTCACACATACCGTGTCTACAACAATTTCACCCGAAAGGTTGAAGAGACGGTAGATGTGAAGTTTGATGAATCTAACGGCTCGCAAGTAGAGCAATTGTCAATTGATGTAGGAGACAAAGATCCTTCGGAAGCAATCCAAGACTTGTCTATTGGCAAGGTTCGTCCAACGGAGGTGAACGAGAGTACCTCGTCTGTCCAAGTGGAAACTTCTACTTCACGACAAGGTGAACCAAGAGTTGATATGGAAGCATCCACAAGTTGGACACACCAAGATGAATAAAATGAGGAAGTGCATCAAGATGAACGTCAACAACCTCCTTCTCCACCACGACAAGAGAACGACAACGCCAACAATGAAGAAGGCCAGGAAGAAGAACAAGATGAAGAATATGTCCAACGAAGATCCAAGCAAAAGCTTTCACGAGTTCGAGCAAGAATTGCTAAAGACCATCCCGTAGAGAAAATCTACAATGATATTCAAACCGGGAGAATCACTCGCTCTAAAACTCGTGTAGCTAACTTTTGTGAAAACTATTCTTTCATCTCTAGCATTGAACCTATGAAGGTCGAAGAAGCATTGGAAGATCCGGATTGGATAAATGTTATGCATGAAGAGCTACACAACTTAGAGAGGAACCAAGTTTGGACATTGGTTGAGAAGCCCGACAACAACCACAACATCATCGGTACCAAATGGGTGTTTCGCAACAAGCAAGATGAAGATGGACAAGTAGTTCGCAACAAAGCACGTCTCGTCAACCAAGGCTACACACAAGTCGAAGGTATGGACTATGGTGAGACTTACGCCCCTGATGCTAGACTTGAGTCCATTCGCATCTTACTTGCCTATGCTAATCATCATGATATCACATTGGACCAAATGGACATTAAAAGTGCTTTTCTAAATGGTGAAATAGAGGAGGAAGTTTATATTAAACAACCTCCCGGCTTTGTCAATCCTAAGAAACCCAATCATGTTTACAAACTTCACAAAGCTCTTTATGGTCTTAAACAAGCTCCTAGAGCATGGTATAAATGCTTGACCAAGTTCCTTATTGAAAAAGGATTTGAAATTGGGAAAATTGATTCCAAACTCTTTACTAAAAGGGTTAATGGTGAACTATTTGTGTGCCAAATTTATGTTGATGATATTATATTTGGTTCAACTAACCCTCATTTTAGTGAAAAGTTTGGGAAGCTAATGTCGGAGAAGTTTGAGATGTCTATGATGAGTGAACTCAAATTCTTTCTTGGGTTGCAAATCAAGCAAACTAAGGAAGGTACTTTTGTATCACAAACAAAGTACACCAAGGACTTATTCAAGAAGTTCAATATGCAAGAATGCAAAGGTATGACTACACCCATGCCTACTAGTGGACATCTTGACTTAACCAAAGATGGTGAACCGGTTGATCAAAAGGTTTATCGCTCTATGATTGGTTCATTGTTATATCTATGTGCTTCACGTCCCGATATTATGCTAAGTGTGTGCATGTGTGCACGATATCAAGCTGCTCCTAAAGAATGTCATATTAAGGCCGTGAAAAGGATAGTGAGATACTTAATCCATACACCAAATTTTGGCATTTGGTATCCTAAGAGGGCCTCTTTCGATCTTTTTGGCTATTCCGACTCGGACTATGCCGGAGACAAGGTTGATAGAAAGTCCACTTCGGGTACTTGTCAATTTCTTGGTAGATCTCTTGTGTCTTGGTCCTCCAAGAAACAAAACTCGGTATCCTTATCCACCGCCGAAGCAGAATATATTGCCGCTGGATCATGTTGTGCTCAATTACTTTGGATGACCCAAACTCTTAAAGATTATGGGATATATGTGAGACATGTTCCATTGCTTTGTGATAATGAAAGTGCTATCAAAATTGGTCATAATCCTGTGCAACATTCTCGAACTAAGAATATTGAAGTTCGTCATCATTTCATTCGAGATCATGTTGCTAAGGGTGACATAGATCTTAAGCATGTTTGCACCGAAAAGCAATTAGCGGATATATTCACTAAACCTCTTGATGAGAAAGTGTTTTGCAGGTTAAGAGGAGAATTGAACATCATTGATGCTTCAAACTTGGAGTAGAAACTCCATTGGATACATGCAAGACATGAGCTTATGACTAATCCTTGATATTTCTCTTATGATGAAAATCTTATGTCTTGGATATATTTGTATCTTGCATGCTATCCAACTCATGTAGGTACTTGGTTGAATCAAATTCCATGAGATTGTAATCTACTCATATCTTGAGCAATCTCTACATCACCAAGTCTCTACACAAGGTGGTTGAAGACAAGGAAGCACGAAACCATTCAAACATATCCTTTGACAAATTCTATGTTGAGTTTCATGATTGTCATTTTTGGATATACAAGTGCTCTTCCTTGCAAGAACTAACCCATGTAGGTAGATGGACTCAAATTCCAAGTGGTGCTCCAAATTCTTGATGAGCTACATCAACTTTGAGCAACCCATGCAAGTTCAACTACATGGACAACACCACCAACCAAGGTATGTTATTCCATCTTAGAGAAGCTTTACTCCGAGACATGAGCTAAAGCAACTCGACAAGATGTGAATACATCAAGATGCTTAAACAAAAAATGGCAACCCCATTTTGAGCTTAAACGATGAGTATGACCTATGATCAAGTGATCTCACTTGACTCCTAAGTCAATATACTCTAATATAGGTGACTTTGTCGCCGACCATTTCTAGATGAAGTTCCCTTGTGTTTTCTTCTGTGTTTTTGCATTTGTCTCATGCATATTTGTTTCCCCTTTCAAAAAAAATCATCTAGATTTCTTTCTTTTTGCTCTGCATTCTATGCATCCAATTCCTTGCATATCATTCAGTTAATTCCTTGCAAATCTTTGTGAGATCTTGCTAGTCTAGTGAGCTGAGGTGACAAGTGTTTTCTCTGCGATGAACTCGGTTCCAACGATTTGTTATTTTCGGTCCAACCGAATACTTTCGGTACCACCAAAGCATACCACTCGGTGCCACCGATTTCACAACAGGAAAAACAGTTTGCCACATATTCTGTGTCTCTTCTGATCCAGCTCCACTCAATGAATCTTGTCATCTAACAAGCATCACATTTTTATCATTGCTTTATGTTGTGACTCAAGGATCAAACCCATTCACGTCAAATTCCAGAGGGAGAGAGAGAGGTTACATCTTTATCAAGCCCTTCTTGGAAATTGATGTCAAAGGGGGAGAGAGAGATCACATCAAAGCTTATCATTTAGAGAGAGAGATCACATCTCAGAGGGAGAGAGAGATATCCTTCAGGGGGAGAGAGAGATCTCCAGGGGGAGAGAATACTAGTAGAAAGTATTTCTCAAGGATCCCAGATGCTTGGTGTTCAAGAGGAGAGATGCCACATGTCTTCTTGAGGGGAAAGACATGTTCATATGTGCTTATTTGCATTAGCTTGCATTAGCTATGTTCTTTATTTCCTTCGGCTCTGATTTTCTGTTCCCTATCTTCTCCCAGTATCCCATGCTAGATTCAGAGGGAGCAAGACATCTAAGGGAAAGAGATCATTTAAATTCATTGCATACCTTTACTCTTGGGGACATGTCTAATCAACTGTAGTACTTAGTACTCACTCTCTACATGTCATCCCAGTCTTGGTATTCTTGTAGTTTCTTCCGTTTGCTCTGGCTAGTAGATGTACCTGTGTTATCTAACCTTGTTTGTGCAGGTTCATTCCATCCTAAGCCTACTCAAGACTATAAGGTAAGTATATGCATCACAATCATGTGTATGAGGAATTCTTGATGATGTACATACTATTTGCAAGAAGGACTCATGGGCATGAAGGTATTTCCTTTAATACTTTTTGCTCTAATGCATATGGCCAAGATACATGTAACACATTGCCTCCTCTATCATGGTTATGCTATCACATGCTTCTATATTTCATATTCACATGATTGCATACATGTAGGGGGAGCCTATGCTTGTTACATGTCTTTTCAAAGATTTACTTGCTATTCTTTATATCTTTATCTAAAGCTTTGATGTATGTTGCCATCAATTACCAAAAAGGGGGAGATTGAAAGCACCAGTGCTCCCTAGGTGGTTTTGGTAATTAATGACAACATATCTCTTGTTGGACTAACACTTTTATCTAGTATGTTTCCGATAAGTTCAACAATGGAGTGGCATGGACTAAAGGATGTGGGAACTCCTTCAAGATGCTAAGGACAAAGGATTGGCTCAAGCTTCAAGCTCAGGACTCTTCATTTTCCATTTTAGTGATCCAAGATCACATTGAGTCTATAGGAAAATCCAATACTATCAAGGAGGGATGAGGTGTTGCTTAATGAGCCTCTTTCTTCAAGTGCTTAGTGATATGCTCCAAATACCCTCAACTACTTTCCCACTTCCACACATATGTCCTAAACCTAAAGTCAAACTCGGCCCCACCGATTCTTTCTATCCGGCCCCACCGAGTTTGGATGTCTTAGCCACTACCACAAACCCTAGGCAAATCGGTCTCACCGATAGGGATCTCGGTCTCACCGAGATGGGATTGTAATCTCTCTGTGTATGTCCATTATCAAAATCGGTCTCACCGAGTTTGAGCAATCGGTACTACCGAGATTACAATGCAAACTATCTAGTTAACTTATTATCAAAATGGGTCCCACCAAGTTTGATAATCGGTCAAACCGAGTTTGCCTGACCAACTCTATGCAAAGATTATTACCAAAATCGGTCCTACCGAGTTTGTGTAATCGGTCTCACTGAGATTACGTTATGCCCTAACCCTAACCGAATCGGTCCTACCGAGTTGCATTTCGGTCCCACCGAAAACCCTAACGGTCACATTATTTTCTAAATCGGTCTGACCGAGTTTAACGATTCGGTCCCACCGAGTTTGGTAGATTGTGTGTAATGGTTAGATTTTGTGTGGAGGCTATATATACCCCTCCACCTCCTCTTCATTCGTGGAGAGAGCCATCAGACTAAACCTACACTTCCAGCATCCTATTTCTGAGAGAGAACTACCTACTCATGTGTTGATGCCAAGATATTCCATTCCTACCATATGAATCTTGATCTCTAGCCTTCCCCAAGTTGCTTTCCACTCAAACCCTCTTTCCACCAGATCCAAATCCTATGAGAGTGAGTTGAGTGTTGGGGAGACTATCATTTGAAGCACAAGAGCAAGGAGTTCATCATCAACGCACCATTTGTTACTTCTTGGAGAGTGGTGTCTCCTAGATTGGCTAGGTGTCACTTGGGAGCCTCCGACAAGATTGTGGAGTTGAACCAAGGAGTTTGTAAGGGCAAGGAGATCACCTACTTCGTGAAGATCTACCGCTAGTGAGGCAAGTTCTTCGTGGGCGACGGCCATGGTGGGATAGACAAGGTTGCTACTTCGTGGACCCTTCGTGGGTGGAGCCCTCCGTGGACTCGCGCAACCGTGACCCTTCATGGGTTGAAGTCTCCATCAACGTGGATGTACGATAGCACCACCTATCGGAACCACGCCAAAAACATCTGTGTCTCCAATTGCGTTTGAATCCTCCAAACCCTTCCCTTTACATTCTTGCAAGTTGCATGCTTTACTTTTCGCTGCTCATATACTCTTTGCATGCTTGCTTGATATGTGTTGTGAATGTTGAACTTGTTCCTAAACTCCACTTAAACTTTAAAGAAACTTAAAAACTGCAACCTTTGTACTTAGTGTCTAATCACCCCCCCCCCTCTAGACACCTCTGTTGGGGAACGTAGTAAGTTCAAAAAAATTCCTACGCACACGTAAGATCATGGTGATGGCATAGCAACGAGAGGGGAGAGTGTTGTCCACATACCCTCGTAGACCGTAAGCGGAAGCGTTATGACAACGCGGTTGATGTAGTTGTACGTCTTCACGATCTGACCGATCCAAGTACCGAACGTATCGCACCTCCGAGTTCAGCACACTTTCAGCTCGATGACGATCCCCAGACTCCGATCTAGCAAAGTGTCGGGGATGAGTTCCATCAGCACGACGGCGTGGTGACGATGATGATGCTCTACCGGCGCAGGGCTTCGCCTAAACACCGCGACGATATGACCGAGGTGGAATATGGTGGAGGGGGGCACCGCACACGGCTAAGGAACGATCCGTAGATCAACTTGTGTGTCTATGGGGTGCCTCCTGCCCCCGTATATAAAGGAGGGAGGGGGGAGGCCGGCCGGCCCTTGTTGGGTGCGCCAGGAGGAGGAGTCCTCCTCCTAGTAGGAGTAGGACTCCTCCTTTCCTACTCCTACTAGGAGGGGAAGGAAGGGGAGAGGAGGGGAAGGAAAGAGGGGGGCGCCGCCCCCCCCCCCGTCCTAGTCCAATTCGGACCAGAGGGAGAGGGGGCGCGTGGCCCTTCCTGGCGGCCCCTCTCTCTTCCCACCAAGGCCCATGTGGCCCATTAACTCTCCGGGGGGGTTCCGGTAACCCTCCGGTACTCCAGTTTTCTCGGAAATCACCCGGACACTTCCGGTGTCTGAATATAGTCGTCCAATATATCAATCTTTATGTCTCGACCATTTTGAGACTCCTCGTCATGTCCGTGATCACATCCGGGACTCCAAACAAACTTCGGTACATCAAAACTTATAAACTCATAATAAAACTGTCATCGTAACGTTAAGCGTGCGGACCCTACGAGTTCGAGAACTATGTAGACATGACCTAGAACCATTCTCGGTCAATAACCAATAGCGGGACCTGGATGCCCATACTGGTTCCTACATATTCTACGAAGATCTTTATCGGTCAAACCTCATAACAACATACGTTGTTCCCTTTGTCATCGGTATGTTACTTGCCCGAGATTTGATCGTCGGTATCCAATACCTAGTTCAATCTCGTTACTGGCAAGTCTCTTTACTCGTTCCGTAATGCATCATTCCGTAACCAACTCATTTGGTCACATTGCTTGCAAGGCTTATAAAGATGTGCATTACCGAGAGGGCCCAGAGATACCTCTCCGACAATCGGAGTGACAAAACCTAATCTCGAAATACGCCAACTCAACATGTACCTTCGGAGACACCTGTAGTACTCCTTTATAATCACCCAGTTACGTTGTGACGTTTGGTAGTACCCAAAGTGTTCCTCCGGTAAACGGGAGTTGCATAATTCTCATAGTTACAAGAACATGTATAAGTCATGAAGAAAGCAATAGCAACATACTAAACGATCAAGTGCTAGGCTAATGGAATGGGTCATGTCAATCACATCATTCTCCTAATGATGTGATCCCATTAATCAAATGACAACTCTTTTGTCCATGGCTAGGAAACATAACCATCTTTGATAAACGAGCTAGTCAAGTAGAGGCATACTAGTGACACTATGTTTGTCTATGTATTCACACATGTATTATGTTTCCGGTTAATACAATTCTAGCATGAATAATAAACATTTATCATGAAATAAGGAAATAAATAATAACTTTATTATTGCCTCTAGGGCATATTTCCTTCAGTCTCCCACTTGCACTAGAGTCAATAATCTAGTTCACATCGCTATGTGATTTAACACCAATATTCACATCTGCATGTGATTAATACCCATAGTTCACATCATCATGTGATCAACACCCAAAGGGTTTACTAGAGCCAATAATCTAGTTCACACCGCTATGTGATTAACACCAAAAAGGTTTACTAGAGTCAATAATCTAGTTCACATCGCTATGTGATTAACACCCAAAAGAGTACTAAGGTATGATCATGTTTTTCTCGTGAGAGAAGCTTAGTCAACGGGTCTGTCATATTCAGAGCCGTATGTATTTCGCAAATATTCTATGTCCACAATGCTCTGCACGGAGCTACTCTAGCTAATTGCTCCCACTTTCAATATGTATCCAGATTGAGACTTAGAGTCATCTGGATTGGTGTAAAAGCTTGCATCGTTGTAACTTTTACGACGGGCTCTTTTATCACCTCCATAACCGAGAAACATCTCCTTAGTCCTCACTAAGGATATTCTTGACCCATGTCCAGTGATCTACTTATTAGATCAAAATTGTATTCCTTTGCCAAACACAGAGCAAGGTATACAATAGGTATGGTTCACAACATAGCATACTTTATAGAACCTATGACTGAGGCATAGGGAATGACTTTTCATTCTCTTTCTATTTTCTGCAATGGTCGGGTCTTGAGTCTTACTCAACTTCACACCTTGTAACACAGGCAAGAACTCCTTCTTTGACTGTTCCATTTTGAACTATTTCAAAAATTTATCAAGGTATGTACTCATTGAAAAATCTTATCAAGCGTCTTGATCTATCTATATAGATCTTGATGCTCAATGTGTAAGCAGCTTCACCGAGGTCTTGCTTTGAAAAACTCTTATTAAAGTATCCTTTCGTGCTATCCAGAATTTCCATATCATTTCCAATTAACAATATGTCATCCACATATAATATTAGAAATGCTACAGAGCTCCCACTCACTTCCTTGTAAATACAGGCTTCTTCAAAAGTCTGTATAAAACCATATGCTTTGATCAACTCATCAAAGCGTATATTCCAACTCCGAGATGCTTGCACTAGTCCATTGATGGATTGCTGGAGCTTGCACACTTTGTTAGCATCTTTAGGATTGACAAAAACTTTCTGGTTGCATCATATACAACTCTTCTTTAATAAATCCATTAAGGAATACAGTTTTGACATCCATTTGCCAGATTTCATAAAATGTGGCAATTGCTAACATGATTCAGACAGACTTAAGCTTCGATACGGGTGAGAAAATCTCATCGTATTCAACACCTTGAACTTGTTGAAAACATTTCGCAACAAGTCGAGCTTAGTAGATAGTAACACTACTATCAATGTCCGTCTTCCTCTTGAAGATCCATTTAACATGGGTTGCTGATCATCGAGCAAGTCAATCAAAGTCCATACTTTGTTCTCATACATGGATCATATCTCAGATTTTATGGCCTCAAGCCATTTCGTGGAATCTGGGCTCATCATCGCTTCCTCATAGTTCGTAGGTTCATCATGGTCTAGTAACATGACTTCCAGAACAGGATTACCGTACCACTCTGGTGCGGATCTTACTCTGGAAGACCTACGAGGTTCTGTAGTAACTTAATTTGAAGTTTCATGATCATCATCATTAACTTCCTCACTAATTGGTGTAGTAGTCACAGGAACAGATTTCTGTGATGAACTACTTTCCAATAAGGGAGCAGGTACAGTTACCTCATCAAGTTCTACTTTCCTCCCACTCACTTCTTTCGAGAGAAACTCCTTCTCTAGAAAGGATCCATTCTTAGCAATGAATAACTTGCCTTCCGATCTATGATAGAAGGTGTACCCAATAGTTAACTTTGGGTATTCTATGAAGACGCACTTCTCCGATTTGGGTTTGAGCTTATCAGGTTGAAACTTTTTTCATATAAGCATCGCAACTCCAAACTTTAACAAATGACAGTTTTACTACTAAACCATAGTTCATACGGTGTCGTCTCAACGGATTTATATGGTGCCCTTTTAAACGTGAATGCAGCTGTCTCTAATGCACAACCCCAAAACGATAGTGGTAAAACCGATAAGAGACATCATAGATCGCACCATATCCAATAAAGTGCGGTTACGATGTTCGGACACACCATAACGTTGTGGTGTTCCAGGTGGCGTGAGCTGTGAAACTATTCCACATTGTTTTAACTGAAGACCAAACTCATAACTCAAATATTCGTCTCCGCGATCAGATCGTAGAAACTTTATTTTCTTGTTACGATGATTTTTCCACTTCACTCTGAAATTCTTTGAACCTTTCAATTATTTCAGACTTATGTTTCATCAAGTAGATATACCCATATCTGCTCAAATCATTTTGTGAAGGTCAGAAAATAACGATACTTGCCACGAGCATCAACACTCATTGGATCGCATACATCAGTATGTATTATTTCCAATAAGTCAGTAGCTTGTTCCATTGTTCCGGAGAACGGAGTTTTTAGTCATCTTGCCCAAAAGGCACGGTTCACAAGCATCAAATGATTCATAACCAAGTGATTCCGAAAATCCATCTTCATGGAGTTTCTTCATGCGCTTTACAGTGATATGACCCAAACGGCAGTGCCACAAATAAGTTGCACTATCATTATTAACTTTTCATCTTTTGGCATCAATATTATGAATATGTGTATCACTACGATCGAGATCCAACAAACTATGTTCATTGGGTGTATGACCTTCGAAGGTCTTATTCATGTAAACAGAACAACAATTATTCTCTGACTTTAAATGAATAATCGTATTGCAATAAACATGATCAAATCATATTCATGCTCAACGCAAACACCAAATAACATTTATTTAGGTTTAACACTAATCCCGAAAGTATAGGGAGTGTGCGATGATGATCATATCAATCTTGGAACCACTTCCAACACACATCGTCACATCACCCTCAACTAGTTTCTGTTTATTCTGTAACTCCTGTTTCAAGTTACTAATCTTAGCAACCGAACAAGTATCAAATACTCAGGGGTTACTATAAACACTAGTAAGGTACACATCAATAACATGTATATCAAATATACCCTTGTTCACTTTGCCATCCTTCTTATCCACCAAATATTCAAGGCATTTCCGCTTCTAGTGACCATTTCCTTTGCAGTATAATCACTCAGTTTCAGGCTTTGGTCCAGCTTTGGGCTTCTTCGCGGGACTGACAACTTGCTTGTCATTCTACTTGAAGTTCCCTTTCTTTCCCTTTGCCCTTTTCTTGAAACTAGTGGTCTTGTCAATCATCAACACTTGATGCTCTTTCTTGATTTCTACCTTCGTTGATTTCAACATCACGAAGAGCTCGGAATCGTTTTCGTCATCCCTTGCATACTACAGTTCATCACAAAGTTCTACTAACTTGGTGATGGTGACTAGAGAATTCTGTCAATCACTATCTTATCTGGAAGATTAACTCCCACTTGATTCAAGCGATTGAAGTACTCAGACAATCTGAGCACATGCTCACTAGTTGAGCGATTCTCCTCCATCTTTTAGCAATAGAACTTGTTGGAGACTTCATATCTCTCAACTCGGGTATTTGCTTGAAATATTAACTTCAATTCCTGGAACATCTCATATGGTCCATGACTTTCAAAACATCTTTGAAGTCCCGATTCTAAGCCGTTAAGCATGGTGCACTAAACTATCAAGTAGTCATCATATTGAGCTAGCCAAACGTTCATAACATCTACATCTGCTCCTGCAATAGGTCTGTCACCTAGCGGTGCATCAAGGACATAATTAGTCTGTGCAGCAATGAGGATAAACCTCAGATCACGGACCAAGTCCGCATCATTGCTACTAACATTTTTCAACATAGTTTTCTCTAGGAACACATATAAAAACATAGGGAAGCAACAACGCGAGCTATTGATGTATAACACAATTTGCAAAATACTACCAGGACTAAGTTCATGATAAGTTCAAGTTCAATTAATCATATTACTTAAGAACTCCCACTTAGACAGACATCTCTCTAGTCATCTAAGTGATCACGTGATCCAAATCAACTAAACCATGTTCGATCATCACGTGAGATGGAGTAGTTTCAATGGTGAACATCATTATGTTGATCATATCTACTATATGATTCACGCTCGACCTTTCGGTCTCCGTGTTCCGAGGCCATATCTGTATATGCTAGGCTCATCAAGTTTAACCTGAGTATTCCGCGTGTGCAACTGTTTTGCACCCGTTGTATTTGAACGTAGAGCCTATCACACCCGATCATCACGTGGTGTCTCAGCACGAAGAACTTTCGCAACGGTGCATACTCAGGGAGAACACTTCTTGATAATTAGTGAGAGATCATCTTAAAATGCTACCGTCAATCAAAGCAAGATAAGATGCATAAAGGATAAACATCACATGCAATCAATATAAGTGATATGATATGGCCATCATCATCTTGTGCTTGTGATCTCCATCTTCGAAGCACCGTCGTGATCACCATCGTCACCGGCGCGACACCTTGATCTCCATCGTAGCATCGTTGTCGTTACGCCATCTATTGCTTCTACGACTATCGCTACCGCTTAGTGATAAAGTAAAGCAATTACAGGGCGTTTGCATTTCATACAATAAAGCGACAACCATATGGCTCCTGCCAGTTGCCGATAACTTCTGTTACAAAACATGATCATCTCATACAATAAAATATAGCATCACGTCTTGACCATATCACATCACAACATGCCCTGCAAAAACAAGTTAGACGTCCTCTACTTTGTTGTTGCAAAATTTTACGTGGCTGCTACGGGCTTAGCTAGAACCATTCTTACCTACGCATCAAAACCACAACGATAGTTTGTCAAGTTGGTGCTGTTTTAACCTTCGCAAGGACCGGCGTAGCCACACTCGGTTCAAATAAAGTGAGGGAGACAGACACCCGCCGGTCACCTTTAATCAACGAGTGCTCGTAGCGGTGAAACCAGTCTCGTGTAAGCGCACGCGTAATGTCGGTCCGGGCCGCTTCATCTCACAATACCGCCGAACCAAAGTATGACATGCTGGTAAGCAGTATGACTTATATCGCCCACAACTCACCTGTGTTCTACTCGTGCATATAACATCTATGCATAAAACCTAGCTCGGATGCCACTGTTGGGGAACATAGTAATTTCAAAAAAAATTCCTACGCACACGCAAGATCATGGTGATGGCATAGCAACGAGAGGGGAGAGTGTTGTCCACGTACCCTCGTAGACCGTAAGCGGAAGCATTATGACAACGCGGTTGATGTAGTCGTACGTCTTCACGATCCGACCGATCCAAGTACCGAACGTACGGCACCTCCCAGTTCAGCACACGTTCAGCTCAATGATGATCCCCGGACTCCGATCCAGCAAAGTGTCGGGGATGAGTTCCGTCAGCACGATGGCATGGTGACGATGATGATGCTCTACCGGCGCAGGGCTTCGCCAAAACACCGCGACGATATGACCAAGGTGGAATATGGTGGAGGGGGGCACCGCACACGGCTAAGGAACGATCCGTAGATCAACTTGTGTGTCTATGGGGTGCCCCCTGCGCCCGTATATAAAGGATGGAGGGGGGAAGCCGGCCGGCCCTTGTTGGGCGCGCCAGGAGGAGGAGTCCTCCTCCTAGTAGGAGTAGGACTCCTCCTTTCCTACTCCTACTAGGAGGGGAAGGAAGGGGAGAGGAGGGGAAGGAAAGAGGGGGCGCCGCCCCCCCTCCTAGTCCAATTAGGACCAGAGGGAGAGGGGGCGCGCAGCCCTTCCTGGCCGCCCCTCTCTCTTCCCACCAAGGCCCATGTGGCCCATTAACTCTCCGGGGGGGTTCTGGTAACCCTCCGGCACTCCAGTTTTCTCCGAAATCACCCGGAACACTTCCGGTGTGTGAATATAGTCGTCCAATATATCAATCTTTATGTCTCGACCATTTCGAGACTCCTCGTCATGTCCGTGATCACATCCGGGACTCCAAACAAACTTCGGTACAACAAAACTTATAAACTCATAATAAAAATGTCATCGTAACGTTAAGCGTGCGGACCCTACGGGTTCGAGAACTATGTAGACATGACCTAGAACCATTCTCGGTCAATAACCGAATAGCGGGACCTGGATGCCCATACTGGTTCCTACATATTCTACGAAGATCTTTATCGGTCAAACCGCATAACAACATATGTTGTTCCCTTTGTCATCGGTATGTTACTTGCCCGAGATTTGATCGTCGGTATCCAATACCTAGTTCAATCTCGTTACCGGCAAGTCTCTTTACTCGTTCCGTAATGTATCATTCCGTAACCAACTCATTTGGTCACATTGCTTGCAAGGCTTATAAAGATGTGCATTACCGAGAGGGCCCAGAGATACCTCTCCGACAATCGGAGTGACAAAACCTAATCTCGAAATACACCAACTCAACATGTACCTTCGGAGACACCTGTAGTACTCCTTTATAATCACCCAGTTACGTTGTGACGTTTGGTAGTACCCAAAGTTTTCCTCCGGTAAACGGGAGTTGCATAATTCTCATAGTTACAGGAACATGTATAAGTCATGAAGAAAGCAATAGCAACATACTAAACGATCAAGTGCTAGGCTAATGGAATGGGTCATGTCAATCACATCATTCTCCTAATGATGTGATCCCATTAATCAAATGACAACTCTTTTGTCCATGGCTAGGAAACATAACCATCTTTGATAAACGAGCTAGTCAAGTAGAGGCATACTAGTGACACTATGTTTGTCTATGTATTCACACATGTATTATGTTTCCGGTTAATACAATTCTAGCATGAATAATAAACATTTATCATGAAATAAGGAAATAAATAATAACTTTATTATTGCCTCTAGGGCATATTTCCTTCAACCTCTTCTCAAGGTCCTACACATGGTGCATGTTGCAGGAATTAAAACAGGATAGAAGCCGCGAAGAGGTCACTTTTTGGCAGCACCATCGCTTGTGGTGGGGTCGCGCTGGGCAGCTCCACCTCCCGAAGCCGCGGAGCTGGCAGCACCTCGCTTGGGCCTGGTGCTGAAGGCGCGGAACTTAGCCAGCAAGGCCTCCGGTCAGCCCTTCATAGCCTCAGCAGCAGCGGCGGCAAGCTCGCCACTCACAGGTTCCAGCAGGCTGTCGAGGTCAGCGTTGGGGTCGCGAAGGTAGATGTGGCTGAGGACGCGTGTCAGTGCTGCAGAAGAAAGGACACGCTTTTCGGCCTCAGCCGTGCGGCCGATGCCGTCCGCGACATCTTCAAGCGCTTGGACTAAGAAGGGAAGCAGCTTGGCGGGGCCGTCCTCCGTGCCAGCCAGCAGCTTCTCTAAGCCGCTGTCATAGAGCGTCTTCAACATGGTGCGAGCCTTCTCCTCTAGCTTCGCAAAGGCCACCCGATCCTCAGCCAAGATCTTCGCCTTGGCGTCCAGCTCGACCCTCTCTGCCTTCAGTGCCTGCTCCAGCGTCCCCAACCGGCCGCGATAGGCCGAGAGCTCCGTGTTGTGATCCCTGACAGCAGCCTCCCGAGCCGTCATCTCCTCCTCCTTCTCCTGGCGGCCCCGAACCTCCTTGGCAAGCTCGTCACTTAGGCCTTGCAGCTCGTCCTCCAGTGCCTTGCAGCGGCTCCGGACGTTCGTGGCATCCCCAAAGCTGCATCACGAGTGGCCTTGGCCTGGGAGGTGGCTTGTTTCTCCTCTTCGAGGGCCAACACAGCCTGGCTCAGCGCCACTCGGATAGAGGCATCAGAGTGGACCCAGCCAGAGACCAACTCCAGGCGCCCGGCCACCAGTCGAGGGTCGGCGCCTTGGAGATCTTCCTGCAGCCGACCCATCTCGGCAGCAGCACGATCCAAGACGGTGGAAGGAGTCAGAGAGACGACAGCCGATGGAGTAGGAGGAGAAGACGGCAGCATAATCACAGCATCAAGCATTGGGGCCTTCAGAGCCTCGGCGGCCTCGACGATAGAGTCAAGAGCGGACGCCTCCGGAGTCGCCAAGGCCATGGGGGCTGGATCCACGCTAGTACGCCCCTCCTGACCTCACGAGGATGACCGGGCGGGGGAGGCACGAGCCTCACTTCCTCCTTTTCCCACAGACAAAGGCGCAGCCCTGGCAGGCGAGCTTGCCCCAACCAGGGCCACCGAGGCCCCTTTCAACCTTTTTGCCGCAGGCGGCGGCCTAGCCAAAAGAATACAGACGTCAAGCCTTGGCGACGGAAACAAGAAGCAAAGCAAAAGTCAAGCACTTACTGGTCGGCATTCGCGGGCTCAAGTAGCCTCTGGCAAAACTTGAAGCCTGAAAGCCTCCTGTGGGGATCAGCCTCGGGAGGTCCGGAAGCAGAGGGTGCGTCAGAGGGGCTGAAGCTGGCTCCAGGCATCCCCAAGACTGGAGTAGACCCTCGGGAGATCAGCCCCGTCCTGTCCTTCCTTGGAACCAAGGGTGGGTCCTCTCCCCTTCGCCTGGCGCCGGCCTCGTCGTCATCCGGCATGAAACGGAGGGCACTGGACCTACGCCAAGGGGAGGTCTCCCCCGTCCCCTCTGCGGTCACTTCGGAGTCATGCTCTTCCTCCTCCTCCTCGTCTTCCTCCTCCCCCTTGTCGAAGTCATCGGAGGACAAGTCCACCGTTGCCATCGCTGCTAGATCCTCGGGAGCTTCCGCCGGCACCAGTCCATCCCCATTGAAGGTGGGCATGGCGTTCACTACCAGCTCCCAGTCATCACGAAGGAACAGGGGGACAGGAGCGCCCTCTGGGCTCACCACGTCTTCCCCAACCAGGGAACGGAGGGCCGCGGCCAGATCCTCATCGGCCAGTGCCTCACAGCTCAGGCGGAGGACGGCGTCCGCGTCCTCGAGCCTCCACAACGGGTGCGAGTGAGCCTGAAGTGGAGCCACCCGGTGCACCAAGAACTCCCTCAGGAGCATGGCCCCGGTCAGCTTTGCCGCCCCCAAGTTGCCCGGCCTTAGGTCTGCATTCATCTTCTTCAGCACCATCTTCGCCTGACGGTCATCAAGATCTACGCGAGACCACACATCGACGGCCTTGGGCTGCCCCGTAGGCAGTTCCAGTAGGGGGTGGATGTGCCTGACGTCCACCATGACCCACTTGCTCCTGAAGCCTTCGATCCTCGTCCCCGTCTTCGATATGGCGTTGGATTTGGAGTATGCAACAAAGCTCGCACATGCGGTGATGTAGGCACCAGAAACTCAGAGGGAGAAGAAATGGCGCAGCAGGGCCACTGAGGGCATCACCCCAACATGAGCCTCACAATAGTAGGCGAAAATCGCCAGGAGAAGGACAGAGTTGGGGTGGAGATGCAGGGCGTGCAAGTTGTATTGGCGAAGAACAGCAAGGAAAAACTCAGAAAAAGGAGGCACCAGGCCAGCGATGGTGGTGCTCATGAAGAGCGGGTAGAAGGTGCTCCCCTTGCCTTCCGGCTGGGCGGAGCCGGGCTTGAGCACAGTCGCCCCCTCGCTGCCCTGCGCCACCGTCATCAAGCGCGTGAGGGCGAGATTCTTCTCCGACATATTTGGGGGACCCAAAGCCGGCGAGTACCAGGACAGTGGGGCCCCAGCCGGGGTCTTGCGAGGTGCTAGTGCTCGCCGCAGCTGAGAGATTGAGGCAGATCTGGAGGATTCCGGAAGCGAGGAGGAGAAGAGCGAGAAAGGGGATCTGGAGCAAGATGGATGAGAGCAAAGAAGGTAAGCCTAACCCGGGCCAGCCCTTTTTGTCAGTTGGGCAGTTGTCGAGGCGTCGTGGGGAAGCGGAGATGCCCATGTCCAATCAACCGCCACGTGGCGCCCAAGGCCGCAGGCTGTTGGGGCCCGCGGCGCTTCACACTTGCCCCTTCGCTTCTCTGCTTAGCCAAGTCCGGGCGCGCCTTGGGCCCAGGGGCTACTGTCGGCGTTCTGGGAACGGGGGTCCCTAGACTTGCCTGCCTACGGCCTGCGGCGTGGCTCGGACAGTGGCCCAGTACGGCCCATCTCCATCGACTCAAGCTCAAGACCCTCGCGAGGAGCCAAGCCTCACGGGGCGGACGACAGGAAGCTTCCTCAGGAGCGGCCTCGCCAGGCAGGCTCGCAAGGAGGCGAAGAGATCAAGGCGAGGGTACCTCACGAGGTGCTCATGACGCAAGCCATGACGATCGAGGCAGGCGGGCGCCAAGCGGGTGCCGGCCTGTGCAGTTTCCTTGTTTCCTCTTTGGTGCAAAGGGAGCAAGCACAGACCAAGGCATCAGGCAAAGGCTACCATTTCGGTGCAACAAGACCAAGACCAGCAGGACGGCAGGATGGAGGTCACCATGGATCCCAAGACGGCGTCACCGTCAGAGTCTTTGGCAGTCGAAGACCAACTTTAGTCAAGATAAGTGTACTAGATGTTCCCCTTCAAAATGGTCGTTGTTGGCGCCCTTCCCGCTTAAGATCTAGGAAGAGGACGAGGGCCTCTATATATAGGGATAGCCACCACAGTAGGCAGGATGACACATCGGGCATCTGTGATCAAATCCTTCCCAAGCAGAGCCTCACCACACACCCACAAGAACATCCCTCACGAGGCTGTTCTTCCTTTGTATTGTTCATCATCAGCCCCAGAGGCAATCCACACACCACACACTAGAGTAGGGTATTACTCCACAATGGTGGCCTGAACCAGTATAAACTCCGTGTCCCTTGTGTTGTTCATCTTCCTAGCCTAGATTCTTAGCGAAGCTTTGGGACGTGGGTCGGTGGAGGAGAGATCTTCGTGCGCACCCCAGAGTTCGAGCCTCAAGGGTCTACCGGAACCCAACATCCGACAACACGAGCCCTGGCCGTACGTATGCGCGAGTAGGCGTTCCAGACCCCGCCTGTATGTATGTACGTGGCCGTATTTTCTTTCTTCCACACTGGCCGTTGTACGTACGTGTACATGCTACGTGCGCGCCTCTACTACGACACATGCGTGCCTCTACATCCATGAGTATGTACATACACGTTCGCGACCAGAATGACAATGCTACATACGCTTCGACCAGGTGGGTCCCGACTGTCAGGCACTCCCTTGCATGCAAAGATGTAGCTGGTGGGTCCCAGCAGTCACGGGGCAAATCGTTTTTGTTTTTTTGCCCGGACACACTTCCTTGCGTGCGAAGATGTAGCTGGTGGGTCCCAGCAGTCAGGGGGGAAACATTTTTTTCGCGAAATACGGTGGCCCGTCCGATGGGTCCCTGCTGTCACATGGAGGAATCATTATTTTCCGTGTAATAAGGAGGCACTTCCTTGCGACTGCCATGGACCCAGCTGTCAGCCTCTCCACGTACAGTACTCTTCCGATGGAAGTCGGTCGTTGACCACATTGACCACGCCACACCGACAGCACCATGGCGATGGACAACGGCGAGGCCTAGGAAGGGGACGACATGGAGCCGGGGAAGACGCGGCAGTGGATGCCCACGCGGACAGGAGTACGAGGGTTCACTGGTTCGGCTGCGGTGTGAGGCTGTCGTCGCCGCAGAATAACAGGGGTGTGGGTGAGTGGAGGGATGGCCTGGCAAGCGGTGGGAGTAGTATGGGGGCAGTGAGGCCTCCGCGGCAGCACAGCCGGCCACGGGAGGTAGGAGCAGGCGGCACGGACGATGCTGCTTTGGGCGGCTGGAGCAAGAAGACCAGAGGTTGAAGAAGCACTGCAGCTGCTGGATGGACATCGTACGGTCACTGAAGCTAGAATCGTTTATATTGACTAAGTTTACAAAGCCCTTGGTATGCGCCAACTTAGTAGGCCTACAGGTCAGTCTCCGAAACGGTGCGCCCCAGATGTCAGGGGGAGGAATCATTTTTTGGGTGGCCGAAGCTAAGAATATCCGAGATTGAAGAAGAAGCACGACATTCGTTGGATAGACATCCAATGGCCACTACTGCTAGAACCGTGTGTTGACTATAATAAGTCGACAAAGCCTTGCATACGCGCCAACTTATTTTTTTTAGGGGACGCGTCAATTTAGTAGGCCCACAAGTGTGTGGCAGAGAACTTATAGCACATTTGCGATTTGTAAGAATGTACAGCCCATTTTTGAATTCTAATGGAATTTACTATAGCCCATTTACAGTTTGTTAAAAGTACAGCCCATTTTCTAGCTAGGACAACGATTAATAATTTCAATCAACCGTTGAAGACAGAATTCAATAAAAATTTCCCACATTTTGATGGGATCCGAAATATTTTTATCCCAAAATTTTATCCAGATTAAATACAATTTCAATATAAATTTATATTACGTAAAAATCCAACAAAACATTGTGCTCGCAACAATTAATGAAATTAAAAATTTCAATACCCAAAAATAATATTTTATAAAGTAATTACGTGTTTGGTGCATTTTTTATAGTTACTGCCAAGTTTTCATAATTACATCTCATTTATTATTTTTTAAAGCACATTTTCTTGTTAAGCCTAATGCATCCCTCCTAGGAAAGATTTGCAGCCTAACTTGACCTTGCCTGGGTATTCCTAAAAAAAGTATAGCTGGGCTAGCCATTTTCAGCTTGAAAAAAATTAATATCTGGGATGGATATCTGGCCTGGGCTAGACGGGCCACAGCCCGCCCAGTTAATACCTGCAGCGATGTTTTCGTTGCTGTTTAGAGGAGAAAAATAAATATCTGGGCTAAACATCGAAAAACTCTGAAGTGCTCACACCTCAAAAACACAAATACTGCTCGAGCTGCTTGGTCCCAGCTGTCGGCCGCTTCTTGTGCAATTCTCTCATTTATTGACTACATAGGTTGACAATGGTGTGGGACCATGATGTCAGGAAACCAGGAGGAAGCAAAAAAATTTATAGTTTTATATAATAAGGAGGCACTTGCATACGTGAGGCTATGGCCCTGGTGGGTCCCTTTTGTCATCCTCTCCAAGTAAAGTCGTCTCCTCGCCCGCGTGCCCTTTCCGCCCGAAACAGTCAGTGCCACCCGCCCTGCTTCCTGATGCAGGCGATTGCTCCGCCTTCAAAAGACACAAGTGTCATCCGTCCGTCCATCTGCCGCCCACATTAATGATACACGGTTGCCAAGGCGGCTACTCTGGCGCCACACGTCCGTCCCTCCGCCGTCCACCATTGCTATATAAACTGTTGCGCCGGCCATAGCCGCAGTCATCCGCATACGTTCCCTTTCTCCTGTCCACACCACTACTGCCCACCATGGCTTCCTCGTGCTCCAGCACTCTTCGGGACGGGCGGACAATGGACCACAAGGAGATGGCAGCCATTGCTGCCGACCGGCTGGCCGGCAGGCAGGAGGAGGACGACGACGTCCCAATGGAGAACATGGTAGTCGACGATCCGGCGCCAACCCCCTCCTCCGTGCCATCCTCGCCGGTGCATTGCACCATGACCATTGGCGAG
This sequence comes from Triticum dicoccoides, assembly GCF_002162155.2. NCBI lineage: Eukaryota > Viridiplantae > Streptophyta > Magnoliopsida > Poales > Poaceae > Triticum > Triticum dicoccoides. Next base: position 469,987,339 of record NC_041381.1, read on the forward strand.
GCCCGTGCCCAACACATGGACACAGTGAGGCAAAAGTGTGATGAGCAGTTCCGGGAGGTGCAGGCCGACGTCGCCTACAACCACCATCTCCTCCATGAGCACCTGCAGGCGGAGGAGCAGATTGCCGCGGAGCAGGTGGAGCAGGAGGCGCTGCTCGACTCGTACCGCTCCGCCCGCGAGGGCCGCCTCGAGCGCTGGCGGTACCGCATGCGGGTGGCGGAGGCTGCAGCCGCCTACAAAGAGGGCGATGAAGCGGGCGAGGCGCTGTTTGGCGAGACTGAGGACAAGGCGGAGGACAATGCCGGCTCCGACGAGTCCCCGCTCCGCTGGCGTCGACGAGGCCCTGCGGCGCCAACAACGAGGCAGAGGACACCGCCGGCTCCGCCGAGGCCCCGCCCAGCGAACAACGAGGCAGAGGGCATCGCCGGCTCAGCTGAGGCCCCACCCTACCGGCAATGAGCGGGAGGATTTCCACTGCTCCGCCGAGGCACCGCCCGTCGGCAACGAGAAAGGGGACATCGCCGGCTCCGCCGAGGCCCCGCCCCGCTGCCAACGAGGCCGCGCCACATAGAAAATGAGGAAGAGTAGAACACGGTAGGTTGTCACCGCTCGGGTCAAAGTAAGGCCACCGCTGCTACCCTCCGGTTGAAGCCAAGCTAGGCGGGTTGACCATTGACGGCCGGTTAGCTTCTTGGCAGTGATGTGGAGTCGGAGAGCTATGTTGGAGAAGAACGCTGCTTCTACTTAACTGCCGATGCAGTTGGCTGACTGACACATTGGAACATGTTGTGCAACGGCTTGAGATCATTGAAAATAAAATTGCCACTGTTGAGTTAATTGAAAATTTGGATAAAAGATTCATAATCAAATTACCCTATACGGATCTAGGGTTGGAGTTACTTTGAAAAATCTTAAAGAGAAAGAACCTATAGTTAATGAAAAAATAGATCTAGATTCTGCAAGAATCGGTAAACTTGAGGATATCATTACTAACTTAGGTTCCGCGTTTTCTTCCATGAAAAACACTCCAAAAACCCCTACCAAAACTTCCAAGTTTATTTATGTTCCTAAAAATAAGGGTGAATCTTCTAATAAGGGAGACGCGGATCTCAAATCCATAAGTGTTCATCCCAATTGTCTCTCTATCGTTAAGGAACCTTTTGCTATGAACGAATTTCTTGAATTTTTGCCTAAAGGTTTAATCATTGCTAAAAAGGGAGAAATCCCTAAAAATTATAAGTGCTCTATTGATGAATCAAGTGCCAAAGATGGCACTACTTAGATCTATCTTCGCTTTTATGCCTAGCTAGGGGCGTTAAATGATAGCGCTAGTTGGGAGGCAACCCAATTTTCTTTGTTTTTTTGTTTTTGTTCCTGTTTAGTAATAAACTTTGCATCTACTTTCTGTTTAGATGTGTTTTTATGTTTTATTTAGTGTTTGTGCCAAGTAGAACCTATAGGATAACCTATGATATGAGTTGATTTCATTCTGCTGAAAACCAGAAACTTTGCGCTCACGAGAAATAATTCAATAAATCACAGGAACGTGCTTTTGCATTGATTCTTTTTGATGCTGATCAATAGACAAATGTTTTATTACGTCCTATTTTGGTAGGATTTGTAATGTTCCAGAAGTTTCCGTTAGTTATAGATTGCTACAGATTGTTCTGTTTTTAACAGATTCTGCCTTTCGTGTGTTGTTTGCTTATTTTGATGCATCTATGGCTAGTATATAAGGGTATGAACTATAGAGAACTTGGAATACAGTAGGTTTAACACAAATATAAACAAAGAATGAGTTTATTACAGTACCTTATGTGGTGGTTTTGTTTTCTTTCACTAACGGAGCTTATGAGATTTCCTGTTGAGTTTTCTGTTGTGAAGTTTTCAAGTTTTGGGTAAAGATTTGAGGGACTATGGAATAAAGAGTGGCAAAAGCCTAAGCTTGGGGATGCCCATGTTGGAAATATTCCCTAGAGGCAATAATGAAATGGTTATTATTATATTTCTTTGTTCATGATAATTGTCTGTTATTCATGCTATAATTGTGTTATCCGGAAATCATAATACACGTGTGAATACATAGACCACAACATGTCCCTAGTGAGCCTCTAGTTGACTAGATCGTTGATCAACACATAGTTGTGGTTTCCTGACTATGGGCATTGGATGTCACTGATAATGGGATCACATCATTAGGAGAATGATGTGATGGACAAGACCCAATCCTAAGCATAGCTCAAAGATCGTGTAGTTCGTTTAGCTAGAGCTTTTCCAAATGTCAAGTATCATTTCCTTAGACCATGAGATTGTGCAACTCCCGGATACCGTAGGAGTGCTTTGGGTGTGCCAAATGTCACAACATAACTGTGTGACTATAAAGGTGCACTACGGGTATCTCCGAAAGTGTCTGTTGGGTTGGCACGAATCGAGACTGGGATTTGTCACTCCATATGACGGAGAGGTATCTCTGGGCCCACTCGGTAATGCATCATCATAATGAGCTCAATGTGACCAAGTGTCTAGTCACGGGATCATGCATTACGGCACGAGTAAAGTGACTTGCCGATAACAAGATTAAACAAGGTATTGGGATACCGACGATCGAATCTCGGGCATGTAACGTATCGATTAACAAAGGGAATTGTATATGGGATTGCTTGAGTCCTCGACATTGTGGTTCATCCGATGAGATCATCGAGGAGCATGTGGGAGCCAACATGGGTATCCAGATCCCGCTGTTGGTTATTGACCAGAGAGGCGTCTCGGTCATGTCTGCATGTCTCCCGAACCCGTAGGGTCTACACACTTAAGGTTCGGTGATGCTAGGGTTGTAGAGATATAAGTATGCAGTAACCCGAAAGATGTTCAGAGTCCCAGATGAGATCCCGGACGTCATGAGGAGTTTCAGAATGGTCCGGAGGTAAAGAATTATATATAAGAAGTCAGGTTTCGGCCATCGGGAAAGTTTCGGGGGTCACCGGTATTGTACCGGGAGCACCGGAAGGGTCCCGGGGGTCCACTGGGTGGGGCCACCTATCCCGGAGGGCCCCATGGGCTGAAGTGGGAGGGGAACCAGCCCCTGGTGGGCTGGTGCGCCCCCCCTTGGGCCCTCCTGCGCCTAGGGTTGGGAAACCCTAGGGGTGGGGGCGCCTCCACCTGGCTTGGGGGACAAGTTTCCCCCCTGGCCGCCGCCCCCCTTGGAGATCCCATCTCCTAGGGCCGGCGACCCCCCTAGGGGGCCTATATAAAGAGGGGGGAGGGAGGGCAGTCGCACCTCCATGCTCTTGGCGCCTCCCTCTCCCTCTGCTACACCTCTCCCTCTCGCAGACGCTTGGCGAAGCCCTGCCGAGATCGCTACTGCATCCACCACCACGCCGTCGTGCTGCTGGATCTTCATCAACCTCTCCTTCCCCCTTGCTGGATCAAGAAGGAGGAGACGTCTCCCTGACCGTACGTGTGTTGAACGCGGAGGTGCCGTCCGTTCGGCGCTAGGATCTCCGGTGATTTGGATCACGACGAGTACGACTCCCTCAACCCCGTTCTCTTGAACGCTTCCGCTCGATCTACAAGGGTATGTAGATGCACTCCTCTCTCTAGTTGCTAGATGAACTCATAGATTGATATTGGTGAAACCGTAGGAAAAAATTTATTTTCTGCAACGTTCCCCAACAATGGCATCATGAGCTAGGTCTATGTGTAGTTCTCTTTGCACAAGTAGAACACAAATTTGTTGTGGGCGTAGATGTTTTCTACTTTCTTGCCACTACTAGTCTTATTTTGCTTCAGCGATATTGTGGGATGAAGCGGCCCGGACCGACCTTACACGTACGCTTACGTGAGACAGGTTCCACCTACTGACATGCACTAGTTGCATAAGGTGGCTAGCGGGTGTCTGTCTCTCCCACTTTAGTTGGAGCGCATTCGATGAAAAGGGTCCTTATGAAGGGTAAATAGAAGTTGGCAAATCAAATTGTGGCTTTAAGTAGGTAATAAAACGTTCTTTCTAGAACCCTATTGCAGCCACGTAAAACATACAACAACAATTAGAGGACGACTAACTTGTTTTTGCAGCATATGATTTGTGATGTGATATGGCCAAAAGTTGTGATGAATGATGAATGATATATATGTGATGTATGAGATCATGTTCTTGTAATAGGAATCACGACTTGCATGTCGATGAGTATGACAACCGGCAGGAGCCATAGGAGTTGTCTTAATTATTGTATGACCTGCGTGTCAATGATTTAACGCCATGTAATTACTTTACTTTATTGCTAAACCGTTAGCCATAGTAGTAGAAGTAATAGTTGGCGAGCAACCCCATGGAGACACGATGATGGAGATCATGATGATGGAGATCATGGTGTCATGCCGGTGACGAAGATGATCATGGAGCCCCGAAGATGGAGATCAAAGGAGCTATATGATATTGGCCATATCATGTCACTACTATTTGATTGCATGTGATGTTTATCATGTTCTGCATCCTGTTTACTTAGAACGACGGTAGTAAATAAGATGATCCCTCATAATAATTTCAAGAAAGTGTTCCCCCTAACTGTGCGCCGTTGCGAAAGTTCGTTGTTTCGAAGCACCACGTGATGATCGGGTGTGATAGATTCTAACGTTCACATACAACGGGTGTAAGACAGATTTACACACGCATAAACACTTAGGTTAACTTGACGAGCCTAGCATGTACAGACATGGCCTCAGAACACAAGAGACCGAAAGGTCGAACATGAGTCATATGGAAGATACGATCAACATGGAGATGTTCACCGATGATGACTAGTCCGTCTCACATGATGATCGGACACGGCCTAGTCGACTCGGATCATGTATCACTTAGATGACTAGAGGGATGTCTAATCTGAGTGGGAGTTCATTAAATAATTATGATTACATGAACTTAATTATCATGAACTTAGTCTAAAATCTTTACAATATGTCTTGTAGATCAAATGGCCCACGTTACCCTCAACTTCAACGCGTTCCTAGAGAAAACCAAGCTGAAAGATGATGGCAGCAACTATACGGACTGGGTCTGGAACCTGAGGATCATCCTCATAGCTGCCAAGAAAGATTATGTCCTAGAAGCACCGCTAGGTGAAGCACCCATCCCAGAGAACCAAGACGTTATGAATGCTTGGCAGTCTCGTGCTGATGATTACACCCTCGTTCAGTGCGGCATGCTTTACAGCTTAGAACTGGGGCTCCAAAAGCGTTTTGAGCAACACGGAGCATATGAGATGTTCGAAGAGCTGAAAATGGTTTTCCAAGGTCATGCCCGGGTCGAGAGATATGAAGTCTCCGACAAGTTCTTTAGCTATAAGATGGAGGAAAATAGTTCTATCAGTGAGCACATACTCAAGATGTCTGGGTTGCACAACCGCTTGACTCAGCTGGGAGTTAATCTCCCGGATGACGCGGTTATTGACATAATCCTCCAGTCGCTTCCACCGAGCTACAAGAGCTTTGTGATGAACTTCAATATGCAGGGGATGGAAAAGACCATTCCTAAGGTATATTCAATGCTGAAATCAGCGGAGGTAGAGATCAAGAAAGAACATCTAGTGTTGATGGTGAACAAAACCACTAAGTTCAAGAAAGGCAAGGGTAAGAAGAACTTCAAGAAGGACGGCAAGGGAGTTGCCGCGCCCGGTAAGCCAGTTGCCGGGAAGAAGTCAAAGAATGGACACAAGCCTGAGACTGAGTGCTTTTATTGCAAGGGAAGTGGTCACTGGAAGCGGAACTGCCCCAAGTACTTAGCGGACAAGAAGGCCGACAACACTAAAGGTATATGTGATATACATGTAATTGATGTGTACCTTACCAGTACTCGTAGTAGCTCCTGGGTATTTGATACTGGTGCGGTTTCTCATATTTGTAACTCAAAGTAGGAACTGCGGAATAAACGGAGACTGGCGAAGGACGAGGTGATGATGCGCGTCGGGAATGGTTCCAAGGTCGATGTGATCACCGTCGGCACGCTACCTCTACGTTTACCTACGGGGTTAGTTTTAAACCTCAATAATTGTTATTTAGTGCCAAGTTTGAGCATGAACATTGTATCTGGATCTCATTTAATACGAGATGGCTACTCATTTAAATCCGAGAATAATGGTTGTTCTATTTATATGAGAGATATGTTTTATGGTCATGCCCCGATGGTCAATGGTTTATTCTTAATGAATCTCGAACGTGATGTTACACCTATTAATAGTGTGAATACCAAAAGATGTAAAGTTGATAATGATAGTCCCACATACTTGTGGCACTGCCGCCTTGGTCACATTGGTGTCAAGCGCATGAAGAAGCTCCATGCTGATGGACTTTTAGAGTCTCTCGATTATGAATCATTTGAGACATGTGAACCATGCCTCATGGGCAAAATGACCAAGACTCCGTTCTCCGGAACAATGGAGCGAGCAACCAACTTATTGGAAATCATACATACTGATGTGTGCGGTCCAATGAGCATTGAGGCTCGCGGAGGATATTGTTATGTTCTCACTCTCACTGATGACTTGAGTAGATATGGGCATGTCTACTTGATGAAACACAAGTCTGAGACCTTTGAAAAGTTCAAGGAATTTTAGAATGAGGTAGAGAATCAACGTGGCCGAAAGATAAAGTTCCTATGATCAGATCGTGGAGGAGAATATTTAAGTCACGAATTTGGTACGCACTTAAGGAAATGTGGAATCGTTTCACAACTCACACCGCCTGGAACACCTCAGCATAACGGTGTGTCCGAACGTCGTAATCGCACTTTATTGGATATGGTGCGATCTATGATGTCTCTTATCGATTTACCGCTATCTTTTTGGGGATACGCTCTAGAGACAGCTACATTCACTTTAAATAGGGTGCCGTCTAAATCCATTGAGACAACACCGTATGAATTATGGTTTGGGAAGAAACCTAAGCTGTCGTTTCTAAAAGTTTGGGGATGCGATGCTTATGTCAAGAAACTTCAACCTGAAAAGCTCGAACCCAAGTCGGAAAAATGCGTCTTCATAGGATACCCTAAGGAAACCATTGGGTATACCTTCTACCTCAGATCCGAAGGCAAGATCTTTGTTGCCAAGAACGGGTCCTTTCTGGAGAAAGAGTTTCTCTCGAGAGAAGTAAGTGGGAGGAAAGTGGAACTTGATGAAGTACTACCTCTTGAACCGGTGAGTAGCGCAGCTCAGGAAGATGTTCCTGTGGTGCCAGCACCAACTGAAGAGGAAGTTAATGATGATGATCAAGGTACTTCGGATCAAGTTACTACTGAACTCCATAGGTCCACGAGGACATGTTCCACACCAGAGTGGTATGGCAACCCTGTCCTGGAAATCATGTTGTTAGACAACGGTGAACCTTCGAACTATGAAGGAGCGATGGCGGGCCCAGATTCCAACAAATGGCTTGAAGCCATGCAATCCGAGATAGGATCCATGTATGAAAACGAAGTATGGACTTTGACAGACTTGCCCGATGATCGGCGAGCGATAGAAAACAAATGGATCTTTAAGATGAAGACGTACGCGGATGGTAATGTTACCATCTATAAAGCTCGACTTGTCACTAAGGGTTATCGGTAAGTTCAAGGGGTTGACTACGATGAGACATTCTCTCCTATAGCGAAGCTAAAGTCCGTCCGAATCATGTTAGCAATTGCCGCATACTATGATTACGAGATATGGCAAATGGGCGTCAAAACGGCATTCCTTAACGGTCATCTTAAGGAAGAACTGTATATGATGCAGCCAGAAGGTTTTGTCGACCCTGAGAATGCTAACAAGGTATGCAAGCTCCAGCGATCCATTTATGGGCTGGTGCAAGCATCTCGGAGTTGGAACATTCGCTTTGATGAGATGATCAAAGCGTTTGGGTTTATGCAGACTTATGGAGAAGCCTGCGTTTAAAAGAAAGTGAGTGGGAGCGTTGTAGCATTTCTCATATTATATGTAGATGACATACTTTTGATGGGAAATGATATAGAACTCTTGGACAACATTAAGGCCTACTTGAATAAGTGTTTTTCAATGAAGGACCTTGGAGAAGCTGCTTACATACTAGGCATCAAGATCTATAGGGATAGATCAAGATGCCTCATAGGTCTTTCACAAAGCACATACCTTGATAAGATATTGAAGAAGTTCAATATGGATCAGTCTAAGAAGGGGTTCTTGCCTGTGTTACAAGGTGTGAAATTGAGCTCAGCTCAATGCCCAACCACGGCAGAAGATAGAGAAAAGATGAGTGTCATCCCCTATGCCTCAGCTATAGGGTCTATTATGTATGCCATGTTGTGTACCAGACCTGATGTAAAACTTGCGGTAAGTTTGGTAGGAAGGTACCAAAGTAATCTCGGCATGGAACACTGGACAGCGGTCAAGAACATCCTAAAGTACCTGAAAAGGACTAAGGATATGTTTCTCGTTTATGGAGGTGATGAAGAACTCATCGTAAAGGGTTTCGTCGATGCTAGCTTCGACACAGATCTGGATGACTCTAAGTCACAAACCGGATACGTGTATATTTTGAATGGTGGGGCAGTAAGCTGGTGCAGTTGCAAGCAAAGCGTCGTGGCGGGATCTACATGTGAAGCAGAGTACATGGCAGCCTCGGAGGCAGCGCATGAAGCAATCTGGGTGAAGGAGTTCATCACCGACCTAGGAGTCATACCCAATGCGTCGGGGCCGATCGCACTCTTCTGTGACAACACTGGAGCTATTGCACTTGCCAAGGAGCCCAGGTTTCACAAGAACACCAGGCACATCAAGCGTCGCTTCAACTCCATTTGTGAAAATGTTCAAGATGGAGACTTAGATATTTGTAAAGTACACACGGACCTGAATGTATCAGATCCGTTGACTAAACCTCTCCCTAGAGCAAAACATGATCAACACCAGAATTCCATGGGTGTTCGATTCATCACAATGTAACTAGATTATTGAACTCTAGTGCAAGTGGGAGACTGTTGGAAATATGCCCTAGAGGCAATAATAAAATGGTTATTATTATATTTCTTTGTTCATGATAATTGTCTGTTATTCATGCTATAATTGTGTTATCCAGAAATCATAATACACCTGTGAATACATAGACCGCAACATGTCCCTAGTGAGCCTCTAGTTGACTAGCTCGTTGATCAACAGATAGTCATGGTTTCCTGACTATGGGCATTGGATGTCATTGATAACGGGATCACATCATTAGGAGAATGATGTGATGGACAAGACCCAATCCTAAGCATAGCTCAAAGATCGTGTAGTTCGTTTAGCTAGAGCTTTTCCAAATGTCAATTATCATTTCCTTAGACCATGAGATTGTGCAACTCCCGGATACCGTAGGAGTGCTTTGGGTGTGCCAAACGTCACAACGTAACTGGGTGACTATAAAGGTGCGCTACGGGTATCTTCGAAAGTGTCTGTTGGGTTGGCACGAATCGAGACTGGGATTTGTCACTCCGTATGACGGAGAGGTATCTCTGGGCCCACTCGGTAATGCATCATCATAATGAGCTCAATGTGACCAAGTGTCTAGTCACGGGATCATGCATTACGGCACGAGTAAAGTGACTTGCCGGTAACGAGATTAAACGAGGTATTGGGATACCGACGATCGAATCTCGGGCATGTAACGTACCGATTGACAAAGGGAATTGTATACGGGATTGCTTGAGTCCTCGACATCGTGGTTCATCCGATGAGATCATCGAGGAGCATGTGGGAGCCAACATGGGTATCCAGATCCCGTTGTTGGTTATTGACCGGAGAGGCGTCTCGGTCATGTCTGCATGTCTCCCGAACCCGTAGGGTCTACACACTTAAGGTTCGGTGATGCTAGGGTTGTAGAGACATAAGTATGCAGTAACCCGAAAGATGTTCAGAGTCCCGGATGAGATCCCGGACGTCACGAGGAGTTCCGGAATGGTCCGGAGGTAAAGAATTATATATAGGAAGTCAGGTTTCGGCCGTCGGGAAAGTTTCGGGGGTCACCAGTATTGTACCGGGACCACCAGAAGGGGCCTGGGGGTCCACCGGGTGGGGCCACCTATCCCAAAGGGCCCCATGGGCTGAAGTGGGAGGGGAACCAGCCCTTGGTGGACTGGTGCACCCCCCCTTGGGCCCCCTTGCGCCTAGGGTTGGGAAACCCTAGGGGTGGGGGCGCCTCCACCTGGCTTGGGTAACAAGTTTCCCCCCTGGCCGCCCCCCCCTGGAGATCCCATCTCCTAGGGCCGGCTCCCCCCCTAGGGGGCCTATATAAAGAGGGGGCAAGGAGGGCAGCCGCACCCCCATGCTCTTGGCGCCTCCCTCTCCCTCTCGCAGACGCTTGGCGAAGCCCTGCCGAGATCACTTCTGCATCCACCACCACGCCGTCGTGTTGCTGGATCTTCATCAACCTCTCCTTCCCCCTTGCTGGATCAAGAAGGAGGAGACGTCTCCCTGACTGTATGTGTGTTGAACGCTGAGGTGCCATCCGTTCGGCACTAGGATCTCCGGTGATTTGGATCACGACGAGTACGACTCCCTCAACCCCGTTCTCTTGAACGCTTCCGCTCGATCTACAAGGGTATGTAGATGCACTCCTCTCTCTCGTTGCTAGATGAACACATAGATTGATCTTGGTGAAACCGTAGGAAAAATTTTATTTTTTGCAATGTTCCCCAACAGCCCAAGGCACCCCAAGATATTCAAGAATAGCCAAAAGCCTAAGCTTGGGGATGCCCCCGGAAGGCATCCCCTCTTTCGTCTTTGTTCATTGGTAACTTTACTTGGAGCTATATTTTTATTCGCCACATGATATGTGTTTTGCTTGGAGCGTCGTGTATTATATTAGTCTTTGCCTTTTAGTTTACCACAATCATCCTTGTTGTACACACCTTTTGGGAGAAGCCCACTTGATTAAAATTTGCTATGTGCTTCACTTATATCTTTTGAGCTAGATAGTTTTTCTCTAGTACTTCACTTATATCTTTTAGAGCACGGCGGCGGATTAATTTTCAAGAAATTTCTAGTCTCTCATGCTTCACTTATATTATTTTGAGAGTCTCTTAGAACAGCATGGTATTTGCTATGGTTATGAATTTTGTCCTAGAATGATGAGCATCCAAGTTGGATATAATAAAAACTATCATAGAAAGTGCATTAAACACTAGGATCAATTTGATATTTGATAATTGTTTTGAGATATAAAGGTAGTAATGCTAGAGTCATGCTAGTGGATAATTATGAAATTGAGAAATACTTGTGTTGAAGTTGGCAAGTCCCATAGCATGCACGTATGGTAAAAGTTGTGTGACAAATTTGTTGCATGAGGTGCTCTTTTGATTGTCTTCCTTATGAGTGGCAGTCGGGGACGAGCGACGGTATTTTCCTACCAATCTATCCCTCTAGGGGCATGCGTAGTAGTACTTTGCTTCGAGGGCTAAGTAGAATTTTGCAATATGTATATGAGTTCTTTATGACTAATGCTAGTCCATGGATATACGCACACTCATCCTTCCACTTTGCTAGCCTCTATTTTACCGCGCAATTTTCACCGGTAGCATGCACCCATTTTTTACCTTCCTCAAAACAGCCACCATACCTACCTATTATGGCATTTCCATAGCCATTTCGAGATATATTGCCATGCAACTTTCCACCATTCCGTTTATTATGACACGCTCCATCATTGTCATATTGCTCTTTACATGATCATGTAGTTGACATCGTATTTGTGGCAAAGCCACCTTCATAATTTTCATACATGTCGCTCTTGATTCATTGCTTATCCCGGTACACCGCTGGAGGCATTCATATAGAGTCATATCTTGTTCTAGTTTTGAGCTGTAATTCTTGAGTTGTAAATCAATAAAAGTGTGATGATCTTCATAATTAGAGAATTGTCCCAGTGAGGATAGGATGATGAAGACTATGATTCCCCCACAAGTCGGGATGAGACTTCGGACTTTATAAAAGAGGCCAAAGAAGTCCACCAAAAAGAAAGAAAAAGAAAAAGAAAGAAAAAGAAAAAAATAAAAATGAGAGAAAATGAGAGAAGGAACAATTGCTACTATCTCTTTTCCACACTTGTGCTTCAAAATAGCACCATGATCTTCATGATAGAGAGTCTCCAATGTTGTCACTTTCATATACTAGTGGGAATTTTTCATTATAGAACTTGGGTTGTATATTCCAATGATGGGCTTCCTCAAAATGCCCTAGGTCTTCGTGAGCAAGCAAGTTGGATGCACACCCACTTAGTTTCTTTTGTTGAGCTTTCATACATTTATAGCTCTAGTGCATCTGTTGCATGGCAATCCCTACTCACTCACATTGATATCTATCAATGGGCATCTCCATAGCCCGTTGATACGCCTAGTTGATGTGAGACTATCTTCTCCCTATTTGTCCTTACAACCACCACCATAGACCACCATAGTGCTATGATCATGGCTTGCGCTCATGTATTGCTTAAGAGTTGAAAAAAGTTGAAGCGCGTTAAAAAGTATGAACCAATTGCTCGGCTCGTCCTCGGGATTGTACATTATGGGAGTATTTTGTGTAATGAAAATGAAGCATGGCCTAACTATATGATTTTGTAGGGATAAGCTTTCTTTGGCTATGCTATTTTGATAGGACATGATTATTTGTTAGTATGCTTCGAAGTATTATTATTTTTATGTTTTATAAGCTTTTATCTTGAATCATTTGGATCTGAACATTCATGCCACAATAAAGAAAATTACATTGAAAATTATGCTAGGTAGCATTCCACATCAAAAATTCTGTTTTTATCATTTACCTACTCGAGGACGAGCAGGAATTAAGCTTGGGGATGCTTGATACGTCTCCAACGTATCTATAATTTTTGATTGTTCCATGCTATTATATTACCTGTTTTGGATGTTTATGAGCTTTATTCTACACATTTATATCATTTTGGGACTAACCTACTAACTGGAGGCCCAGCCCGTATTCCTGTTTTTTTTCCTATTTCAGTATTTCGAAGAAAAGGAATATCAAACGGAGTCCAAACGGAATCAAACCTTCGGGAGCGTGATTTTTGGAACGAACGTGATCCGGAGGACGTGGAGTGCAAGCCAAGAAGCAGCCAAGGCGGCCACGAGATAGGAGGGCACGCCCACCCCTCCTGGGTGCGCCCCCCTGTCTCGTGAGCCCCTCGAGCGGCCACCGACGTACTTCTTCCTCCTATATAAGCCTACATACCCCAAAAACATCCAGGGAGCCACCAAAGAAATATTTCCGCCACCGTAACCTTCTGTATCCGGGAGATCCCATCTTGGAGCCGTCGTCGGCGTTCTGCCGGAGGGGGAATCCACAATGGAGGGCTTCTACATCAACACCATAGCCCTTCCGATGAGTTGTGAGTAGTTTACCACAGACCTTCGGGTCCATAGTTATTAGCTAGATGGCTTCTTCTCTCTTTTTGGATCTCAATATAATGTTCTCCCCTTCTCTTGTGGAGATCTATTCGATGTAAACTCTTTTTGCGGTGTGTTTGTCGAGATCCGATGAATTGTGGGTTTATGATCAAGTTTATTTATGAGTAATATTTGAATCTTCTCTGAATTCTTTTATGTATGATTGAGTTATCTTTGCAAGTCTCTTCGAATTATCAGTTTGGTTTGGCCTATTAGATTGATCTTTCTTGCCATGGGAGAAGTGCTTAGCTTTGGGTTCAAACTTGCGGTGTCCTTACCCAGTTACAGAATGGGTTGCAAGGCACGTATTGTATTGTTTCCATCGAGGATAAAAAGATGGGGTTTATATCATATTGCTTGAGTTTATCCCTCTACATCATGTCATCTTTCTTAATGTGGTACTCTGTTCTTATGAACTTAATACTCTAGATGCATGCTGGATAGAGGTCGATGTGTGGAGTAATAGTAGTAGATGCAGGCAGGAGTTGGTCTACTTTTCACGGACGTGATGCCTATATATATGATCATGCCTAGATAATCTCATAATTATTCGCTTTTCTATCAATTGCTCGACAGTAATTTGTTCACCCACCGTAATACTTATGCTATCTTGAGAGAAGCCTCTAGTGAAACCTATGGCCCCCGGGTCTATCCTTTATCATATAAGCTTTCCATCTACTTTTATTTGCATCCTTATTTTCTGCATCTATATTATAAAGTACCAAAAATATACTTATCTTATCATATTATCTCTATCAGATCTCACTTTCGCAAGTGGCCATGAAGGGATGGACAACCCTTTATCGCGTTGGTTGTGAGTTCTTTGTTTGTTTGTGTAGGTTCATGGGACTTGTGAGGAGCCCCCTATTGGATTGATACCTTGGTTCTCAAAAACTGAGGGAAATACTTACGCTACTGTGCTGCATCACCCTTTCCTCTTCAAGGAAAACCAACGCAAGCTCAAGACATAGCAAGAAGGATTTCTGGCACCGTTGCCGGGGAGGTCTTCGCTCAAGTCAAGACATACCAAGTACCCATCACAAACTCATCTCCCTCACATTTACATTATTTGCCTTTTGCCTCTCATTTTCCTCTCCCCCACTTCACCCTTGCCGTTTTATTCACCCTCTCTTTCCCAATCTCCTCTCTTTTCTGCTTGCCTTCTTCTTCCTCTCTCTTTCGCTTGCCTTTTTCTATTTGCTCGTGTGTTAGATTGTTTACCTTGTTGTTATAGCTAGTCCTCCTATCCTTGTTATTACTCCTGAACATGAAATTCTCAATTTTAAGCAAAGGGAGGGAGAAAATTTAAAAGATGCTTGCCATAGAATTTGCAATGCTCAAAATAAATCCACTAGGAAACTTTCTACTTCTGTTCTTCTTTGCAATTTTTATGTAGGCATTACTCCTTGGAATAGATGCGTTCTTGATACCGTTACCGGAGGGGATTTCTTGAATAGCCACACATTTGAAGCTTATAATGCTATATTAGATTTGTTTGGCCCACCACCTCTTTTGGTTAATGGAACTGTTTTAACTTTGGAACATGTTATGCAACGGCTTGAGATCATTGAAAATAAAATTGCCATTGTTGAGTTAATTGAAAATTTGTATAAAAAGATTCATAATCAAATTACCCTATACGGATCTAGGGTTGGAGTTACTTTGAAAAATCTTAAAGAGAAAGAACCTATAGTTAATGAAAAAATAGATCTAGATTCTGCAAGAATCGGTAAACTTGAGGATATCATTACTAACCTAGCTTCCGCGTTTTCTTCCATGAAAAACACTCCAAAACCCCCTACCAAAACTGCCAAGTTTATTTATGTTCCTAAAAATAAGGGTGAATCTTCTAATAAGGGAGACACAGATCTCAAATCCATAAGTGTTCATCTCAATTGTCTCTCTATCGTTAAGGAACCTTTTGCTATGAACGAATTTCTTGAATTTTTGCCTAAAGGTTTAATCATTGCTAAAAAGGGAGAAACCCCTAAAAATTATAAGTGCTCTATTGATGAATCAAGTGCCAAAGATGGCACTACTTAGATCTATCTTCGCTTTTATGCCTAGCTAGGGGCGTTAAACGATAGCGCTAGTTGGGAGGCAACCCAATTTTCTTTGTGTTTTTTGTTATTGTTCCTGTTTAGTAATAAATTTTGCATCTACTTTCTGTTTAGATGTGTTTTTATGTTTTATTTAGTGTTTGTGCCAAGTAGAACCTATAGGATAACCTATGATATGAGTTGATTTGATTCTGCTGAAAAACACAAACTTTGCGCTCACGACAAATAATTCAATAAATCACAGGAACAAGATTTTGCATTGATTCTTTTTGCTGCTGATCAACAGAAAAATGTTTTAAGACGTCCTATTTTGGTAGGATTTGTAATGTTCCATAAGTTTCCGTTAGTTACAGATTGCTACAGACTGTTCTGTTTTTAACAGATTCTGCCTTTCGTGTGTTGTTTGCTTATTTTGATGCATCTATGGCTAGTATGTAAGGGTATGAACCATAGAGAACTTGGAATACAGTAGGTTTCACAACAATTTAAATAAAGAATGAGTTCATTACATTACATTATGTGGTGGTTTTGTTTTCTTTCACTAACGGAGCTTATGAGATTTCCTGTTGAGTTTTGTGTTGTGAAGTTTTCAAGTTTTGGGTAAAGATTTGATGGACTATGGAATAAAGAGTGGCAAAAGCCTAAGCTTGGGGATGCCCAAGGCGCCCCAAGATATTCAAGAATAGCCAAAAGCCTAAGCTTGGGGATGCCCCCGGAAGGCATCCCCTCTTTCGTCTTTGTTCATTGGTAACTTTACTTGGAGCTATATTTTTATTCGCCACATGATATGTGTTTTGCTTGGAGCGTCGTGTATTATATTAGTCTTTGCCATTTAGTTTACCAAAATCATCCTTGATGTACACACCTTTTGGAGAAGCCCACTTGATTATAATTTTCTATGTGCTTCACTTATATCTTTTGAGCTAGATATTTTTGCTCTAGTACTTCACTTATATCTTTGAGAGCATGGCGGTGGATTAATTTTGAAGAAATTGCTAGTCTCTCATGCTTCACTTATATTATTTTGAGAGTCTCTTAGAACAGCATGGTATTTGCTATGGTTATGAATTTGGTCCTAGAATTGGGTGTAATAAAACTTATCATAGAAAGTGCATTAAACACTAGGATCAATTTGATGCTTGATAATTGTTTTGAGATATAAAGGTAGTAATGCTAGAGTCATGCTCGTGGATAATTATGAAATTGAGAAATACTTGTGTTGAAGTTTGCAAGTCCCATAGCATGCACGTATGGTAAAAGTTGTGTGACAAATTTGTTGCATGAAGTGCTCTTTTGATTGTCTTCCTTATGAGTGGCAGTCGGGGACGAGCGATGGTCTTTTCCTACCAATCTATCCCTCTAGGGGCATGCGTAGTAGTACTTCGCTTCGAGGGCTAAGTAGGCTTTTGCAATAAGTATATGAGTTCTTTATGACTAATGTGAGTCCATGGATATACACACACTCATCCTTCCACTTTGGTAGCCTCTATTTTACCGTGCAATTTTCGTCAGTAGCATGCACCCATTATTTACCTTCCTCAAAACAGCCACCATACCTAACTATTATGGCATTTCCATAGCCATTCCGAGATATATTCCCATGCAACTTTCCACTGTTCCATTTATTATGACACGCTCCATGATTGTCATATTGCTCTTTGCATGATCATGTAGTTGACATCGTATTTGTGGCAAAGCCACCTTCATAATTTTCGTACTTGTCGCTCTTGATTCATTGCATATCCCGGTACACCGCCAGAGGAATTCATATAGAGTCATATCTTGTTCTAGCTTTGAGTTGTTATTCTTGAGTTGTAAATCAATAAAAGTGTGATGATCTTCATAATTAGAGCATTGTCCCAGTGAGGATAGGATGATGATGACTATGATTCCCCCACAAGTCGGGATGAGACTTCGGACTTTATAAAAATAAAAGAGGCCAAAGAAGCCCACCAAAAAGAAAAAAAGAAAAAAAGAAAAATGAGAGAAAAAGAGAGAAGGGACAATTGCTACTGTCTCTTTTCCACACTTGTGCTTCAAAATAGCACCATGATCTTCATGATAGAGAGTCTCCTATGTTGTCACTTTCATATACTAGTGGGAATTTTTCATTATAGAACATGGCTTGTATATTCCAATGATGGGCTTCCTCAAAATGCCCTAGGTCTTCGTGAGCAAGCAAGTTGGATGCACACCCACTTAGTTTCTTTTGTTGAGCTTTCATACATTTATAGCTCTAGTGCATCCGTTGCATGGCAATCCCTACTCACTCACATTGATATCTATCAATGGGCATCTCCATAGGCCGTTGATACGCCTATTTGATGTGAGACTACCTTCTCCCTTTTTGTCCTTACAACCACTACCATAGACCACCATAGTGCTATGTCCATGTCTTGCACTCATGTATTGCTTAAGAGTTGAAAAAAGCTGAAGCGCGTTAAAAAGTATGAACCAATTGCTCGGCTCGTCCTCGGGGTTGTACATGATGGGAGTATTTTGCGTAATGAAAATGAGGCATGGCCTAACTATATGATTTTGTAGAGATAAGCTTTCTTTGGCTATGCTATTTTGATAGGACATGATTATTTGTTAGTATGCTTTGAAGTATTATTATTTTTATGTTTTATAAGCTTTTATCTTGAATCATTTGGATCTGAACATTCATGCCACAATAAAGAAAATTACATTGAAAATTATGCTAGGTAGCATTCCACATCAAAAATTCTGTTTTTATCATTTACCTACTCGAGAACGAGCAGGAATTAAGCTTGGGGATGCTTGATACGTCTCCAACGTATCTATAATTTTTGATTGTTCCATGCTATTATATTACCTGTTTTGGATGTTTATGGGCTTTATTCTACACATTTATATCATTTTTGGGACTAACCTACTAACTGGAGGCCCAGCCCGTATTGTTGTTTTTTTGCCTATTTCAGTATTTCAAAGAAAAGGGATATCAAATGGAGTCCAAACAGAATGAAACCTTCGGGAGCGTGATTTTTGGAACGAACATGATCCGGAGGACTTGGAGTGCAAGCCAAGAAGCAGCCGAGGCGGCCACGAGATAGGAGGGCGCGCCCACCCCTCCTGGGCGCGCCCCCCTGTCTCGTGGGCCCCTCGAGCGGCCACCGACGTACTTCTTCCTCCTATATAAGCCTACATACCCCGAAAACATCCAGGGAGCCACCTAAGAAATATTTCCGCCACCGTAACCTTCTGTATCCGCGAGATCCCATCTTGGAGTCGTCGCCGGCATTCTGTTGGAGGGGGAATCCACAATGGAGGGTTTCTAGATCAACACCATAATCCTTCCGATGAGTTGTGAGTAGTTTACCACAGACCTTCGGGTCCGTAGTTATTAGCTAGATGGCTTCTTCTCTCTTTTTGGATCTCAATACAATGTTCTCCCCCTCTCTTGTGGAGATCTATTCGATGTAAACTCTTTTCGTGGTGTGTTTGTCGAGATTCGATGAATTGTGGGTTTATGATCAAGTTTATCTATGAGTAATATTTGAATCTTCTCTGAATTCTTTTATGTATGATTGAGTTATGTTTGCAAGTCTCTTCAAATTATCAGTTTGGTTTGGCCTACTAGATTGATCTTTCTTGCCATGGGAGAAGTGCTTAGCTTTGGGTTCAATCTTGCGGTGTCCTTACCCAATGACAGAAAGGGTTGCAAGGCACGTATTGTATTGTTTCCATCGAGGATAAAAAGATGGGGTTTATATCATATTGCTTGAGTTTATCCCTCTACATCATGTCATCTTTCTTAATGCGTTACTCTGTTCTTATGAACTTAACCAAAAATACAATTATCTTATCATATTATCTCTATCAGATTTCACTTTTGCAAGTGGTCATGAAGGTATTGACAACCCCTTTATCGTGTTGGTTGTGAGTTCTTTGTTTGTTTGTGTAGGTTCGTGGGACTTGTGAGGAGCCTCCCACTGGATTGATACCTTGGTTCTCAAAAACTGAGGGAAATATTTATGCTACTGTGCTGCATCACCCTTTCCTCTTCAAGGAAAACCAATGCAAGCTCAAGATGTAGCACTGTTCTTTTTGTGCAGTTCCACCAAAATCAACCAAATTCGCGCGTAGCTTGTATGATTTCGCCCTTATATGTTGCAACGCCTTGAACTTATCGGCACCTCCTTTCTTGTGGTGGAAATGAATGATTCGATGTATTCATGAACATTTTGTGCAGTTCCCATTGAAATCAAGTTGAGCACCCCTGTTTGCACAAATACAAAAAAGTGATTAGTATAAAAGCAAACTGTATGACGAATTAACAGTTTAAACAGGCACCTACATGGTCCATGTAGAGCACACTTTTAGAAAAAAATGTAACTCACTGGAAAGAATCCTAGAACGACATTGTACTCGCGCATCACAGCAAAAAAATGGAGATTTGTCAGTCCTTCTGAGCTGAAGTTAGTTTGGTCTTGTGGGGAGTAATGTAACCATCCTTCAACTGCTCCTTCTGATGAGAAGATAGACAAGGCTTCTTCATCCTGGCATAATCGTACTCCATATTCTTCAGAGGAAGATGATCCTGTTGTGCAAAGACAATAGGACAACTAAATGCTAGCATCCCTGTTTGCTCGGAAAAAGGAAAGGAAATATTTAAAACAGCACAGATGAAGCACTTCTCAAGGACAATACCACTTTTTCATGACAGTATCTAAACTGTAGCACAACACCAATAGAGATGACAAAACTCAATCATATGGATGAAATCAGTGGGCGAGTACCAACCTTTGTCAGGAGGCTTACTGTGTAGAGCATACAGATGAAGCACTTCTCTGGAACCATCTGTTTCTATCTACTGTGGTGGCCATGCTTACTATATACTCATCGATTAGTTTAATGTTTCCAACATCTTGTTGTGCAGTTCCACTAAAATGTATGGTATCTTCAAAGAAGATCCCTGTTTGCACAAGTAGAGATAATTACGTATTACATTAAGAGTGGCATCAAATCAGTGGCAAAACAATTGCTCGTTCCAGCCATAGCAATAAATTAAGATGCAAAACTATATCATTACTTGTCATCACAGTTCTAGTGCTTCATTACAGCACCGGGAGTTGATTTTTGTTTTTTCGCTTGTTCTTCCCCTTCATTACTTGGTTCAATAACAGACAAGCTTCACCTTCAATGTAAGGTTTGGCATGCCAATTAGGGAGCACAAGTATAGCACTAAACAATGACATTAATTTTCTGATGAAAGTGGCAAAATACAGGCCAACAGTTGTGAAATATCCTTATCTTACCTCAATGGGATATTACGGTGCACATACAGATTGGAAGTCTTGTCTCCATTTGTGTTGTTCACTAAAATCAAGCAACATTACCGTACAAGTAGCACAACATATGAAAGCACACTGCAGAATCATGTGAAAGAAGGCTAGTGCTGACCTCTCATGATGCAGAATTCAAACAACTCACAAGAAGAAGATCTGAACCAAATTTGCCAACACAGATAGGAAGTAAGATCTCCTCTTGTGCAGTTCCACTAAGATCAAGCAATCAAGCAACATTTTCGGTGTGACATTTTGGTTGAACTGCACAAAACACTCTTAAAACAAAAGTGTTTTGTGCACTGCAAAAAAAGGTCACAATGGCAATGAGGTGAAGTAGATAACCCTGTTTACAAAGAGGTGCAAAGGAAACAACTAGTGGTCAATAACGATGGATGACATAGAAGCCAACAAAAATAAGCATCTACCTTATCTAAATGGGAAATAAAGCAAGACAGTAGCATTTCTCAAACGGTGGCATTGATTAATTTTAACATAGAGATTATATTAACAATAAAATTCGTTAAACATGTAATTTGCTTTTAATTGAGGCATTGCATCAATTTTCCAGTGGCATTCTTAGAGGGTGTTTGTTTACAGGGACATTTTGGTGTAGGGACTAAAAAACTCCGTGTCAGTCCCATCTAAACCAAACACGAGGGACTTTTAGGGACTAAAAGTGGGCATTTGGGGACTAAAGAAAGAAGACCCCGAGGGGGTCTTTTTGGGACTTTTTTCAACAGTTGCCCCTGCCACGCATCGCACTTTGTCTCTATTAGTTCACTACTAGGGGTAACATGGTCTTTTAGCATATCATTTAATAACCTATAGTCCATGTTTAGTCCCTAGAACCAAGCAGGTAGGGGCTAGGGAGTTTTAACCAAACAGGGCCTTAGATTAACAATAGCTAAAGAGTTGCACGAGACAGTGGACACACCAGCACCATGTGCATCTACCGATGTACTGTGGTGATGCACAGTCTGTTGCAACAAAGAACAAACAACCAAGGAGCATATTTGTGTTGGTCCCAGTTTTGTTATCTTTAGACACCTTTCCCTATGTGAGCGCAGCAAATCTAGTCCTACTCAAACTCTACAGCCTTGTCCCCCAAAACAAAAGATCAGTTCATTACAGATGTGCATACTGCGTTTGTCATTGTTTTCCCTTTTCAACCAACGTAGGTGCTGGATAGCCAGTCTGTACTAGTACTTTCGCCCCTTCCTTTCCTCTTTGAACCACGTCCTAGATTTATGCGATACAACTTTCGCCACTACTTTTCCCCATTCCTTTCCTCTATGAACCACGTCCTAGATTCATGCTATACAACTTTCCCCACTACTTTCCCCCTTCCTTTCCTCTTTGAACCACGTCCTAGATTCATGCTATACAACTTTTTCCCACTACTTTCCCCCACTCCTTTCCTCTTTGAACCACGTCCTAGATTCATGGTATACATGCAGCTAGAGCAATGCATGTGGAATAAGTAAATTATACCTTAAGGTTCTTGGGGCGTGGTTCCGTGGGCGATGGGACGGCGGCGAAGAAGAAGGGGTCGGAGGCCCTCCCGCACCGCCGCTGGGTGAAAGTGAACAGCTGCGCCGGTAGTGGATTCCCTTCCTCGCCGACGGCGACAGTGTTAAGCCTCCTTCCCTTCCCGGCAAACGGATCCTGCCAGCTCTTTGACCAGTAGTGAGGGGAGAGAGATGCCAACGAAGTCTTGTTTAGTTCTGGAGAGGGTGAGAGAGTGTGAAGAGAGCAACTACAAGCGCTGAGGCTCCAGCGTGTATATATATATACTGGAGAGAGAGTGTGAAGCGTGCAAACCCTAGAAAACAAGCGTCGAGGCTGCAGCTTATACGTGATGAGGTGATTATACGGTCACTACAAGATTGTATAGCTCCGTATCCATCCATTTTGACCAGTCAAAGAATCCTCCTGGCATAAATTATGCTCAAGTGTAGTTATCGAACCCGAGACCTCAAGTTTGATGAGCGAACAGGCTAACCAGCTACACAACCCTCCCGTTATGTTCAACGAGAGGAAAATAACCTTTTATACATTCCTGCATTTGTGTGACAAGCATGTCGTGTTTTTTTGTGTGTGTGGGAGTCATTGGGATTTAAATCATAATCGTGTCATGTGGCTTTGGTGGTAAGACTATCCACAGTGGTGCAGAAATAATGCAGCCTTAGTCACCTTACCTCTCTCCACGTAGTACGTTGGGTCCCACCAGTCAGAGGGTGAAACAAACAAATTAATAAGAAAAAATAAAAGCGCCAGTGGTGTATCTTACCTCACACATCTCGCTACTGCTCGGGAACACTGTCCAATTGATCCCTCTATTCGCTCACATACTATTTTAAGTGAATCCTTATTATAACATGCACACAATTTTGGGCACTTGTATTCGACCTAAGTCAATGTGCCACCGTATCTCGTACTTACTACTCCCTCCGTCTAGGTGTAATAAGTCACGTTAGAAGGTGCAGCGGGACCAAGGTGTGTGTGTGTGTGTGTGTGTGTGTGTGTGTGTGTGTGTGTGTGTGTGTGTGTGTGTGTTTAACAACATGTGTGTGAGAGAGAGCGACAGATCGACCTACTCCTACAGAGAGATGGTGCGTAGTGTATGATTTTAGCCGCGAGAGTCGGTGCATCCTCTCATTTCCGGGCGTATCCGATAGGGACAGGCAGACAGCTGCCACGCCCGCTCCTGACTAGCCTGGCCCACCCAAAACCCTCCATCGCCCGCACGCGCTTCCTTCCCGAAAAGGTCAGCACCGCTCCAAAGAATCGGTGTCGCATTCATGCCCGGGTAGAGAGGACGCGACCTCTCACTGGCGCAAGAGTGATGGTTGCTTCGTCCGTCCAACTTACTGTTGGGTCTATGTGATTTGACGGCTCATTGGTCTTTATTACTGAGGTGGTAGGACTGCTGGATGTCCCACGCTTTCGGCGAAAGGAGGTACTACTAGATTACAATTTCTCCATTCTTACAGCGGAGGAGTGCAAGAGCAGTGAAAACACGCAGGCTAAGTGATTACATGGCCCACCTCACACTATCACCATATTTTCTGGACACCGTGCGACACCTAACTCTTTACATAGTACTCCCTCCGTTCCTAAATACTAGATGAGTCCCCGCGCATTGCCGCGGAACAGCCGTATATCTCTCTGCGTAAAATTATCGATTTCATAGAACTAAAAAAACTCTATAACCGCATGACAAATGTGGTAGCCAAACTAAAAAACTCCCATCATCATTTAGATCATCCCATGTAAGGAAAAAAGATCAGCCAACTCCTACTGCATAATGGGATTATATTTTTCTTTTTGACATGTTAATGGGACTTAAAAGCTCACTTACATGCATGCTACCGGTGCATGCTTGCATGCAGACATGTTGATGTGATATAAAACCCACTCACATGCATGCCACGGTATTTCTGCATGCTTTAATGTGCCTTAGTGCGGAGCCTCTCAACGTCTATATCAGACGGCTATTATGGACTGATTTAGTTCATCTAACAGCTACATTAATTTTGATGATGTGGCTCAAGGAGAGGATAGAGAATTCCTAGTAGTGGGGGCTAGCTATTACTAGTAGATAAGTCTTTGTAGAGATTCCACTAGGTGAACTACATACGGAACAAAATGAATGAATCTACACTTAAAATGCATCTATATACATCTGCATGTGGTTCATGGTGAAATCTCTACAAAGACTTATATTTAGGAACGGAGGAAGTACTAGTATAGTACGTACTGTAATTTATCAGCGAGATAAATTTGTACAATGCTATGAAGCTTCCATCTTCTGTTACATGTATCTTGCGTCCAAGGTTGCCCGTTGCAACATTTCATCAAATACAAAGGAGACTAACATGCATGCTATTGCATCTCAATGATTGACAGATCATAGCAAATATGTACTCCCTCCGTTCCAAAATAAGTGTCTCAACTTTATGCAAACTTTAGTACAAAGTTGTACTGCTACTAAAGTTGACACTTATTTTGGAATAGAGGAAGCTAAAGAAAAAAACGATCCATGCAGTCCCTAGCCCTTGAACCGTGAACCCTAACCAGGCTTCAATTTGCTGGCAATGTTCGAGCTTCCTAAGAAATGAAGTTTGCAACCTTTTGACCATCGGATCATTTTGTGCAGTTTCACCAAAATCGAGATGAGCATCCCTGTGGCAAAGAAATTGAAGAAGCATGATTCAAATAAGATTACTGGGACTAGTTGATGAGACATAAACTCACAAAAATACAGTACGTAGAAGCCAGTAGAGGTATGTGCGGGGCAAAGAAGTAGAGAAATATCCACATGGAGTGATGTGGGCAGCTGGAGCAGTGGTGCAAGCCGGCTGTAAAGGGAGTTGTACCTGAGGGATGTCGGGACGTAGCTCAACCTTGAGGAGGGAGGTGGGAGGTGGCAACTGCCCACGTCGCGGCAGTGAGCAAGGGACGAAGGCAACCTCACCGGCTTTGTGAGAGAGAACGGCAGGGACCCCTAATCAGGACGTGCCGACAGTGGGTTTTCTCCGTCGGCGGCGGCGACCGCATCTACACTAAGCATCCACCCCTTCCCCCGGCGGACGTGATCCGCCGGGATGTTAGAGATGTGGCCACAGTCGTTTTGTGCAAGAGAGTGTGAAGAGAGCGTCCGCCGGGATGTTAGAGATGTGGCCACAGTCGTTTTGTGTAAGAGAGTGTGAAGAGAGCAACCCCGGCAAGCAACCGTGTAGGCTGGCTCGTCCTGACTATGTATATAGTGGAGCGGTTTCCTTTTCTCTCCATATGAACCTATCATATTGCGTACGTGCCACTGAAGAAAAAAAACTTCATTTATAAATGACACGGCACCTACTACTCGTTCTCCTATAACCTTGTGCTTGGCATCTCCAAAATATTAACCTTGCGATTGGCTCTTCACCTCTTCGGGGAGTCGAGCAATAATGGTAGTGCAGTATATATCGTTTTGGCTATATGATACCAAATGAATTTCTGCATGTCCACCACGTGGGCGAGGGTCAAGGGGCGAGGGAGAGTGCTGCATATGGAGCAAAATGAGTGAATCTACACTCTAAAATACGTCTATATACATCAGTGTTTGGAGTATGTACTAGTAGTTCATACTGAAATCTACTAAAAGACATATATATTCCAAACAATATGATATAATCTCTATAACCAAGGTAGTAGGGACGAGGAGTAAACGGAGGGAGTAGTAAATTTTTCTCCTCGTCCTGCGAGCCACCGTGCGCGTGGGCGAGGGAGCGGGCGTAAGGCGTACAGTACTAAGCAAGATTCACCTCATCCTACGAGCCACCGCGCCCATGGGCGGGGGAGACGGCGTACTAAGCAAGCTTCTCCTCGTTCTGCGAGTTGACGAGACACATCAAAAGTACTCCAGTGTATAGAGCCTTGCCTCTAAGGTAGGCCCGACATGGTTTGCCTCATTTTTAACATAACGCGTCAAGTCGCAATTTGTTTGTTCACCTGGGGTAGACGATCCTCCCTCCACCAAGTGGACAACCAGTACATGTGCCAAATTACCACGTGGGCTACCTTTTCGTATAGAAATGAGCTCCACCGTGTACCCGCACGGGTGTGGTTGGTAAAGAGACAGGAGTACGTGCACCGTGCATGCACCTCTTCGTGCACGTCCCCCACCTACGTGGGTGTGTGTGAGACATACAAACCCTGTTCGTGAGTTTTTTTTGTTTTGGGGTGGGGGTTGATTTCGTGAATGTATTTGTGGGAATATGTGTCGATGACATCTCAAACAAAATTGTGCATGCAATGTATGTGAATGGAGGCCTATCCATATCATATATAGAGGGTCGGGCGATCCACGAGAAGAGAGGGAGGGGTCATAGATATCGATAGAGTCGAAGAAAGGATCAAGTGGGTGGGTGCGAGATCGATGAAGAGAGACATCAAAATTGTTTGTGTGTGCAAGTCAAAGATATAGGGCGACTGACCTACCGGAACGTCAGAGGGCATAGGTC
>NC_041381.1:470014670-470017500 GCF_002162155.2 Triticum dicoccoides
CAGAGGCCTAACTATAGAGGTAGAACTTCGTGTATATGTGCTGAGAAGGAGAGACCCAGCTATGTCTTGAGGGAGATCGATCGACATCCATACATAACTGAAGGACGGGAAATATGATGGGACAGAGAGAGAGAGAGAGAGAGCAGAGAGGGAGGGAGGGGAGGGGTAGAGTGCTGGATGGGTGATGGAGTTTCTTCTCGAAGATGGTGGGAGGGGCCTACTAGAAAAACTGAGGGTGGAATTGCAATGTTATCAATAAGAGTGGGGATGTGTTTCTGTGTGTGCCTGTGTGATAGATCTGTCGGGACGCATCCATGGATGATGAAGGGGAACCATGTGTTTGGTAAGCAAACCTAACTAGATCGATAGATCAATTGTTGTTTGTCGAAGGAAGAGAGACATAACTAATGAGGTAGATCAATCAACGCGTGGATAAAAATGAGTTATAAGGACCTAGCTAGATATATGTATAGCGGGAGATTGATCGGTGTACGTCCATTTGTTAGAGGCAAATAAGGCCCAACGAGACAGATAGACAGAGAGAATGGAGCTAGGAGGTGGTGCGAGAGGCCCAGCTACTAGCTAGATAGGGGGAGGAGTGTGCGGTTGTGAGATCGATGGAAAGAGGGGTGAGAGTTTACACGTGTGTGTGACTGTATGAGAGACACGAGGCAAGGACACATAAAGGAGCAGATTGAAGGTGCGTGTGTATGTTGTAGGCAGGCATCGCTGGAGAGGTTTATCGACCGGTGTGTGTCAGAAAGGAGTTGTGGAGACTCTGGGAGAACGACCTAAAGAAAAAAAATGAATGTGCCCGGTGGATAGAATGCCGAGGGAGGGGGGCGAGGGCGTGTGCATGCATGAGAGAAAGTTACTGGTAGCTACAAAGGTTAGAGGATTGTGTGGATGTAAGAGACTAACAAAGATCATAATTTGATATGAAAGTGGATTCATATATTTGAATAGGAGATCATAGTGTTTTAAACATATGCATGCATGAATATAGCGGTGATACGCGTGCTGTGCACATGTTATACCATAATGTGATAATGAATGGCGTTAGCAACTCATAGCTAAATGTCAAACAATCTAAACCATACTATACATCAAACAATCTCACATTTTATTTGAATTTGTGATAATGTGTGGCGTTTGCAGCTTACAACTAAATATCGAACAATCTAAACAATACTATATATCGAACATCCTCACATTTTATTTGAATTTGTATTAATGTGTGGTGTTTGCAACTCACATCTAAATACTTGTAGGCGTAGGGGGCAGGCACCATACATAATGTGATAAACACATTATACATATGAAACATGGTTTAGATTATGAAGATCTAGCTAGAGCTAGAAATGTAATGTGATTTGAAATCAACATAAAGTGGATTCAAAAAATTGAGTTCGAGTTCATATAGTACACATAGTTCATTTGTAACTCGAGACTAATCATGTTGTGTGTTGTGAAGATAATACACAAACGATGGTTTGACTTGACAAAAATGATGATTGTAGATCTTATTAAAACAGAGAAATAAATTCAAATGCTTTGACTTCACAACAATCATTACTGTAGATCTTATTCAAATAGAGAAACGAATTCAAATTTAGTTCATATTGAAGCGGTAGTATATACGTTTGGAATGCACTAAAATGTTCATTTGAGTAGTAGGTTGCATGCATTATACACGTAACGAAGTATTTTAATTGAACATAACATGAATTCAAAGTTTTGAATGACATTTGTAGTGTGAATTGATTTGGTACAGTACACGTTAGGCTTGTCCGGAAATTTCAACCCGCGCCTTGTTAGCACGAAATATTTAAGATATATCTTTGTCTCATTGTGCTCCGACAACTCCCTCCATCTCAACCCACGCCTTGCTATTCCGAAATTACAACACGCGCGAAAACTCCCACCTCCTGTGAAATCCCGACACACGAAATGCCCGTGGTACCCCTGAACCAAAAGAATTGCCTCAAATCGGTGGGGGTACTTTCGTAACTTACCCCATATTTCGGACAAGCGCGTCTTCCCCACTCCCATCCCATCCGCCCACCCATTCGTACACCGAGGCCGCGAAAACCCGCGACGAAGCCCCATACACCCTCCTTCGTCCGCCACCCAGTCGGAGCCTCTTCCCCGATGACGTCGTCCACAGCAACACCTCGACATCCCTCATCTACCGTACTGGATGAGGATCCGTCATCGATCTCTTTGTCCCGCCGGTTCAGCCACCCCGTCCTCCACCTCCAAGGAGCTGCCCCGATGTTCCCCTCAACTTTTGCGCCACCTCCATTCCCACACCGCCGTCTTCACCTGCACCACCGAAAGAGCATCATCATCATTGTTTCCTCAGATGAAGTTGCGGCCTAATCGGTGCCACCAAAGAGGTTGTACACTAATCGCCGCATTTTCTTCTTGATTTGATCTCATGGTGCTGCCGGCGCTCGGTCTCGAGCCGACACGGCGCGGCTCCATCCATGGCGGTGTCACCGGCCACTTCCTCCATGGCGTCGCTCCCTCGGCAGCGACGTCCACATCAGTAGGAGCTCCTGCTGCTTTAGCTCTCGCTTGCGCTACTGCTCTGCTCTTGCTCTTGGCCCCCTGCCTGGTTTGCTCTTGCTATTGCTCTTGCTCGCGCTACTGCTCTCACTCTTGCTCTTGCTTGCGATGCGGCTCTGATTTAGCTACACTTCAGTCGACTAAACCGACTTTTGGGTCAGTCGATTTTCAGGGAGTGGGGGGCTCGCCGGGGTGAAGAAAGAACCAGCCGCAGCGGGGAGGGGGGCTCGCTGGAGAGGTACCCCACTATCTATCTTAG
>NC_041381.1:470017842-470055454 GCF_002162155.2 Triticum dicoccoides
GGGGTGGTGGTAGGGCGGTGGCGTGGGGATCGCTAGAGAAAAAGCTTAGCATGGGGGGCCTAGAGGGATGGCCGGGGCGGCGGCGGACCGGCGGTGGGGAGTGTTTTCGAGGCGGGCGGGGCGGCGCACCGCCGGCCGCGGGCGGTGGGGGGCTGCTGTTTGGCCGGTGGTGGCTGGCGGCTCAGGGGGTGGAGGTTGAAGATGAACTGCAGGCCCTTGATTTCGTATCCAATGGCTGCAAAATCGACTAACCAGAGATGAAAAAGTCAGTCGACTAACGTGTAGCCTCACCTTACTAGTGCGTTCAGTTTCGACAGCAAAATTCAGTTTTGATAGTTAACTGCAGTTTTGACAGTTAAATTCAGTTTCGACATTAAGTTCAGAGATGAGTGGCTGATGTATTTTACATCTAGCACTTTGTGGTTATGTATTTTACATCATGTATTGCAGATGCAATTAGAATTACACTCAGGTTAACGTTGTCTCTCTTGTCCTGCTTCAACCTCGGCGTCCTACAACTCACCGGAGCTGCTACAACGACGAAACCCTCCATCACGGCGGAGCAGTACCTCGGGCTCCATCTCCAGACGCCTAAGATCTTCTTCCCCTCCTCCGATAGCCAAGTTAGCCAGAGCATCCTCACCGGCCAACCCAATCACGCTGAGATCGACATGGCTTCGCCAAAGAGGTTGTACACTTGTTGCATCTCTTTTTTACTCTACATGTTATATATATTGTCCACTAAGCACACGTAGTAATGGGAAATACGGTTATTTTATCCTACTATATGACAAGCAGTGAGGTACCAGGCAACTTAGCTACCCGTGATGGACTCTCTTGAACACCATCATTATTTATCTCTGCGCGTTTGAGTTGTGCATTTGTCGATGGCCCTGGGAGTTGAGCTAGTAGGGCAGTGGCCTAGGTCCAAAGTAATAGAAGTAGCGCAAAAACATTTTTTAGGGTAGGCTTTTCCTTGCTCAAGCCTGCCTACTAGAATCGCCACTGCTTAAAAGGAAAAGTGAATGAAAAACATAGGAATTTGAAAGTTTCCTATGGTACTACTATTCATGAATTTGGTTCAAAGGAATGGAGCAAAGGAAAACTGTAGGATTTGTTCCTTTAATGTCTCCTTGAAAGAAAAAACGTAGGAATTTTAATTTTCACTTGTCCTCCTTTTCTAATTCCTATTCATGAAGCACAAGACTAAGAGATAGTAGCATAATAGCATTATAATCATACATTTTCTTGTGGTTTGACTTAATCTCACCATGCTTCTTTGCATCCTGTGATCTTCCAATTGTTGTGAATCAAACACCCATATTTGCAGAAATCCTGTGTTTTTAAATTCTCTATTTTGCACGTGTATTCCTATCCTATTCCTGTCTATTTCCTATCCCTGCATTGTTGGAATCCCCCAATTCAAACGAGCCCTTACAGAATTACTTCTCTTACAGATAGTTGTCAAAGAAAACCTTGTGTGGTTTGTCCCGCTCCTGCTACGCTGTCGTCCACCTTAGCTCAGCTGCTCCAACGACAGAAGGGTCCAGCATAGCAGGGATCCGGCCTCCAGACTGTCTTTCGCCGCCTCATATCTTCTTCCTCGTCGCCAACAGCCATGAAAACTGCATTACCATCATCAACCGAGCAGATGACCTCGAGGACTACACGGGTCCGCAGGAGAGGTCGCACTCTTTCGTGTCTGCTTACGTTATGCATCGCTTAATATTACATGCTACTTTATCGTCCTGTTCACCGATTAGACTCTGAGTTAGCTCCAAACTAATGGTTAAACTTGAGTTTTCAAATGGTTGTGGGGTACATATCGGGGCCGCAATCAATACTATCTATCTACTATCTGGTTAATCACCGGTGTCTACTATGAGTTTCATGTTGGGTGGGAAACAAACAGTAAAGAAGCCACTATCTGTCTTTTTTAACTGAAGCCATTATCTGCCTGCTATTATTGGTTTTGGGTCTATCCATAGGTTGCTACCATCACTCTGGATTTCTGCATGCACTCATTACATAATCTCACTATGTTTTATTCCTATGCATCACAATTATTGTAAACAATGGAACTGAACATGTAGAGAAAAAGAGACGAGCCTTGCGTGGCAATTAAATTTCATGCAGACGCTGCTCCATGGTAGGCGCAAAGGCAGCCCCCCTCCATGCATTTCGGATTGTAATCGAGAGGAAGATATCTGTTCTGAGGGGGATTCAGAAGGAGAAGACAAGTCCTATTTACCCCTTGAGGTCTTCGCTCTAACTTGGCATGTTGATGTTGGTTATATCATGCATATGGTGCCTTGCATTGCTTACTTTATACATCAAATATGTCATCTGCTTAGTTTAGACATCATTTGTGCGAATGTCATCTATTTAGTTTATTCATCGTTTATGTGAATTATGCAATGCCATCTTGTTTAGCCAGGCATCATATATGTGAATTTTGCAATGCCATCCTGCTTAGCCAGTCATCTTATATGTAAATTATATCAGGCCATCCTTTTTTTCGTTACATATTACATTTGTCAACAATGTTAGTACATTCAACTGCTCTTCGTGTGCATCAGCCACTTGACACGGTGATGGCAAATTCTGGAGTGAAAACAAGGTCTTATGAGCAGACTATGCTATCTGACGAAGCGCATATCTCGCTGGTTACGGATAGCTCCTCATAGGAGGATTCAAAGACAGATGACCAGTCCTATCCCCCCCCCAGGTGTATGCTCTAACTTGGTAGGGTTATGTTGCTCATATCGTGCATATGGTGTCGTGCATTGCTATGTCATTTGATTAGTTTAGACATGATTTGTGTGAATGCCACCTGTTCAGTGTCTAATTACCATATATGTGAATTATGCATTGCCATCTTGTTGCAAGACATTATATATGTGAATTATG
This sequence comes from Triticum dicoccoides, assembly GCF_002162155.2. Taxonomy (NCBI): domain Eukaryota; kingdom Viridiplantae; phylum Streptophyta; class Magnoliopsida; order Poales; family Poaceae; genus Triticum; species Triticum dicoccoides. The sequence goes on from NC_041381.1 coordinate 470,020,753, forward strand.
CAATGTTATCTTGTTGCAAAGGCATTATATATGTGAATTATACAATGCCATGATGTCTAGCCAATCATCATGTATGTGAATTATATCATGCCATCATTTTTTTGTATTACGTGTTCCATTTGTCGACAATGTTTGTATATTCAACTACTCTTCCTGTGCATCAGCCATTTGAGGCGATGATGGAAGTATCTGGAGTGAAAATAAGGTATTCAGAGTAGACAATGCTACCTGTTGAAGCAGACATCTTGCTGGTTACAGAGAGCTCCTCAGAGGAGGATTCAGAGACTGATGATCAGTCCTATTTCCCCCCTGAGGTCTATTGTCGGTGTCAAAACCGGCGGATCTCGGGTAGGGGGTCCCGAACTGTGCGTCTAGGCGGATGGTAACAGGAGACAAGGGACACGATGTTTTTACCCAGGTTCGGCCCTCTCGATGGAGGTAAAACCCTACTCCTGCTTGATAAATATTAATGATATGGGTAGTACAAGAGTAGATCTACCACGAGATCGGAGTGGCTAAACCCTAGAATCTAGCCTATGGTATGATTGTTGTTCGTCCTATGGACTAAAACTCTCCGGTTTATATAGACACCGGAGAGGGCTAGGGTTACACAGAGTCGGTTACAATGGGAGGAGATCTTCATGTCATATCACCAAGCTTGCCTTCCACGCCAAGGAAAGTCCCATCCGGACACGGGACGGAGTCTTCAATCTTGTATCTTCATAGTCTGGGAGTCCGGCCAAAGGTCATAGTCCGGCCATACAGACACCCCCTAATCCAGGACTCCCTCAGTAGCCCCTGAACCAGGCTTCAATGACGACGAGTCCGGCGTGCAAGTTGTCTTCGGCATTGCAAGGCAGGTTCCTCCTCCGAATATTTCATAGAAGATGTTGAACACCAGGGTAGTGTCCGGCTCTGCAAAATAAGTTCCACATTCCTTCATAGAGAGAATAATATTTGTATTAATCGAATCTGCTGACGTATTCCGTGGCGCGACATCATGCCACAGCCAGGCTCTTTATTTATTTTATTGTTCCACCTCAGCATGTTTAGCGAGGCAGTTTCCTTGGCACGTCTTGTCAAAGCAAAGATCGTGTCCCCTTATTCCGGGATTCTCATCAATACGGACGTGGGTAACCCAACCGCGCCATTAACCGCGGCGCTTGGGGGATAAGCGAGTTTTATTAGGCCGGTGGGGGGCTCGTAGTGTTGGCCGCCCATATAAGGGGATAAGAATCCGCCCTTCCCATTCACGCCCTCTTCCTCCTCTGCTTATCCGTCCCTGCGTGCTCGAGCTCCAGCGCCCAAGCCTGCACTTACCACCTCAACCTTCTCCAACCATGTCAGGAGCGGGAGGTAGATGGATGGCCTCCTCCGTCACGGAGGGACAAATCAAAAACCTGAGGAAGGCCGGATACTTGTCTAACGACATCGCGCACCGGCTCCCAGATGCGGGGCAACTCATCCCCACCCCCAGGCCCCATGAGAGGGTTGTTTTTCTTCCCCATTTCCTCCGCGGACTGGGTTTTCCTCTTCACCCATTCGTCCGGGGGCTCATGTTCTACTATGGCCTGGACTTCCATGACCTGGCACCGAACTTCATCCTCAATATCTCGGCGTTTATCGTCGTGTGTGAGGCCTTCTTCCGCATCCAGCCCCACTTTGGCCTATATCTGAAGATTTTCAGCATCAAGTCGAAGGTCGTGCAAGGCCGACAGGCGGAATGCGGAGGTGCCATGGTGGGCAAGATAGCTAACGTCACCTGGCTCGAGGGTGCCTTCGTGGAAACCATCAAAGGGTGGCAATCTGGGTGGTTTTATATCACCGAGCCACGTGACCTTAAATGGGCAGCGGCCCCTGAATTTCGATCCGGCATCCCCACCCGGCTCACATCTTGGAAAGAGACGGGCCTGTCATGGGGCAATTCGGAAGAGGTGACCAGACTCCAAACCAGCGTCCGAGACCTGGTGACCAAGAAGGTTAAGCTTGTCAACATGGTCCAGGTCATGTTCCTCTGCCGGATCCTCCCGTGTCAACGACGGGACTTCAATTTGTGGGAGTTCGACCCGGCCCGGCACCAGACTCTATCCCGGCTCTTCGAAACGAAGCACGAGGACGCCTGGAAGGTGCTTTTCAAGAGTTCCGAGGTCTCCCCTCCCGTCACCGAGGATCGCGGGTTCTACGCCAAACGTCAAGCCTCCGAAGTAAGCTTACCTTTAGTCCCTTACGGGATACCCGAATTTCATATTGTGACTTTATGTGGGATCTAAACTCCCGTTCCTTTGACAGGACTGGAAGAGGACATCCGGACAGTTCGACTGTCCGGCCCCTTTGCCCGAAGGCCCAGTAGACGTAGACTTAGCGAAGCTACTGGTTCCGGCACCTCACGTGGTGCCGGAGAAGAAGGCCAAGGAGAAGGACACGGGGACCCGAAAGAGTTCCCGGCGACCGGTGTCGTCGGATTTGCCCGACGGCCCCAATGCACCCTCCGCCTCCGAAGACGAGGAGGAGGAAGAAGAAGATTCCTCTCCCCCTCCAACGGGGGGAGGAAAGAAGAGAAAGGCCGCCCCAACTGGGGAAGCCGGAGGGCCCAAGAAGGGGAAGTCCCTTCTTCTGGACTATGCCCCGGATGCCGAAGACGGCGGAGAGGACTGGCCATCCAGGGTCAAGCCCCTGGCAAAGTCGTAAGTGTCCGGCTACCCGAATGAATTATTGCACTCCTTTATTATTGATAGCTTCTAACACCGAAGCTAATCATGCAGTCCGCCCAGAGCTCAGCTCAGCGATTCGTCGAGCAGATCTCTGAATTCGTCGGATGTGAATAGCGCTTCACTTCCGACGGCCTCCTCCCCTCTCCCTATAGACGATGCGGAGGCGGAGTCCCTTAGGGGACAAAACCAGGAGGAGGTGGTCCTGGAAGCGCCACAAGGCGACCTTCCGGACTCCCGGCCCAAAGGGGGTAAAGCCCCGGAGGGATCTAAGTCCGGCCCTGGGCCGGACACTGCTCCGGAACCATCAGTGGTTCCAGAGCCCGACAGGCGGCGCCTTCATAAGAAGGGAAAACCTGCGACGCCGGCGACTTCCGTCCATCCGGAGGCGCCGGACAATTTGCTGGAGGCGCTTAACGGCGCCTCCATCGACGAAGAACACCGCACTGTTATGAGTGCGGTGATTCGGAAGGTTCAGTCCGCCAAGAGCGGGCTGACGGAAGCCTGCACAAGCCTGTTAACGGGATTTGAGGTATGTGTTTAAAAACATATAAAAATGTTACCGCATAGACAGTAGCCCCTGATGCTCAGCTCTGTGTTCGGAAAGAAGAGCCGAACCGAGGATCTCAAAAGATATACGCAGGATTCTAATGGAAATATGTCAATATGGGAATGCAGGCTGCGCTGTTGACCTCTGCCGCACTGACTGCGGAGGTCAATGCCTTGAAGGAAAGCCTCGAGCGGTCCGAGAGCGAGCTCGGCCGTGCCAAGCGGCAGCTTGAGGATAAAGAGGGTACGTAGTACCTCTTGTAAATGTATATAGAAATACTTGGTTGCATAATAATAATAACAGGACCAACGTTAATGTTGCAGGAGCCAGGACCGAGGTGGCGACCCTGAAAGAGGCGGTCTCCAAGGCCAAAAAGAGTGCGGCCTTGGAGCGCGCCGAGCGAGAGAAGCAGGAGGCGCGGGTGGCGGAGGTGCGGCAAGAGCTCCAGGCTCTCGTGGAAAAACATGAGAGTTTGGAGCGTGACTCGAAGACTCGAGAGTCTGAGCTTGCCTTGGCTCTTGAGAGTGCCAAGACCGCTAAGGCCGAAGCCCAGAAGGCCCTTCAAGAGATCGAGGCGATGAAGAAGATAGTGGCAGGTAAGGCATTCTTTATGCAAAGCAAAAATATAAAAGTTAATTATCTGCTACTTACCCGAATCTGGAGCTCTCCAGGAGCGTTCGCCGATCTGCCCCGTAGTGTGTCTGATGCCGCCGCATACTATCGAGCCGAAGAGGGGAGCTCGATGAAAAAGTGTTCTGGTCTCAGTACACTGAGGCCGAACATCCGGTGCCCCTGAGCGACCAGCTGAAGCAGCTGGTTGAGCTCCATAAGGTGGTCGAACAGGCCATGAAGGGCCTCATAGCTCGGCTGTGGCCTAGAGAAGTCATGCCTGGGAGCTACTTCGGTCTGGTGCGGCGGATGGTGGACGCGTGTCCGTGGATTGAGGTCGTCAAGCGCTCTGTTTGTATTGAAGGTGCCCGTCGGGCCCTTGCCCGTGCTAAGGTGCACTGGGGCAAGCTAGACGCGGAGAGGCTGTTGACGGACGCGCCACCGCCGGGCAAGGAGTATCGTACGCCCGAGATGTATTATAATGGCGTTCTGAAGGGTGCCCGCCGCATAGCGGATGAGTGCTCCAAAGATGTAATTTTTGAGTAAACTCGCATTTGTTATCCTGTACGCTGAAGCTTTGTTCATATGCGTTAAGCAAAGCTTGTTAATTTAAAATATTACCTTCTGTGCGGCCGTTTATCAAATCTGAGAGATGCAAGTCGTCGGCTTCGACCCCCATGCCACGAGTGCTGGGGTGTTCGGGATAAACCTGAGTGCTCTTGTTCCCATTCTTGGGTCCATCTAGGGAGGCGTTCAGCACAATGAACCAGGCCGTCGGACTTATAATGCTTTATCACTCTCACTTAGCCATAGAATTCTATAATTTTAAATTTCGGCGAAGCCCCTAGTATTCAGAAGACCGAGTTCGGGGTGCTATCCACGCCTAGGCCGGATAAGTCCGGTTCTTCGCTTGAAGCGGCATAAGTCTTTAAGGACTCAAAAAAACCTCGCGAACAGCGACTGGTCTCTCGCACTATCATGACAGTCAGTTTTAGCTTTATCTACTAAGGTGTTAACCCAGCTCAACTGGGGCACAATCGCAGTAGTTCTCCCAGCGCTACCTTAGCCAACAATGCGGAGCGTAAGGTACCAAAACATGGGAGCCGGGCAAACCCAACTATTGACCAAAGACATGATTCGGAGCCGATGCATATAGTGCTATAAGTTCGGGGTGCCGCACTTGTTAGAGTGTTTGGTCTTCTCACACCACGTTATGGGGTGTTGTAAGCCCCTGGTGTATTATTCGTGCCAAAGTGTACGGTTGCATAGTGTCATGACTGAACATGTTTGCATATAAAAATAGATAAGTACAATAATAGATAAGAGCTATGTGTTGTTTATTGAAAAAGGGCTGCTGCGAAAGCAGAACGATACAAAAAGTGCGGTAAGCAAGAGATGGGAGTATTTGACATATTCCCCTTCAGGGGCAAGCTGCGGTATTGTAAGAGAAACAGGTATTTAAACTCGTTATAGAGACCACCTTGACTTTTGACGTAGCTTGCTTCCTCCCTGGCTATTGCATCATTGGTTCGGCGATAGTATTGCCGGACAGGCCTTCCGAATAGTTGGGTCCTGAAAGTGTGTGAAAATAGAAAAAGGCGAAATAGCGAGCCCCCCTAGTGCGGTTAAGCCTCATTCTGGGCGTGCCGTTGTTGTGCCCCTCCCCTTATGCCCATGGTATCTCTAAGGCGTAATTATGTACGCCTGGTACCAGCATTGCCATTTGGCGGGGGCTGGGGTCGGGGCCGCACTGCTATGCTTGCTCGGAACGTGCCAGCCAGATTTGTTGTAGGTTACTTCGGGCTCGCTTGACGTTGTCCGGACGTTTGGCGCCTGGATTGGAGAACTGCCTTGAGAGGCTACTCTGTACTTCCGCCGCCAGGGCCGCCGTGTGCTCCTCTGTTCGGAGAGAGCGTTCTGTGTTTCCATTTACCGTGATGACTCCGCGAGGTCCTGGCATCTTGAGCTTGAGATATGCGTAGTGCGGCACCGCATTGAATTTGGCAAATGCGGTTTGTCCGAGCAGGGCGTGATAGCCGCTGCGGAATGGGACTATGTCGAAGATTAACTCCTCGCTCCGGAAGTTATCTGGTGATCCGAAGACCACCTCGAGTGTGACCGAGCCTGTACAGCTGGCTTCGACCCCTGGTATGACACCTTTGAAGGTTGTCTTTGTGGGTTTAATCCTCGAAGGATCGATGCCCATTTTTCGCACTGTGTCCTGGTAAAGCAGGTTCAGGCTACTGCCGCCGTCCATTAGGACTCTGGTAAGGTGAAATCCGTTGATAATTGGGTCTAGGACCAGTGCGGCGAATCCGCCATGACGGATGCTGGTGGGATGGTCCCGTCGATCGAAAGTGATCGGACAGGAGGACCATGGGTTGAACTTTGGGGCGACTGGCTCTAGCGCATAGACGTCCTTGAGAGCATGCTTCCGCTCCCTTTTGGGGATGTGGGTTGCGTATATCATATTCACCGTCCAAACTTGCGGGGGAAATCCCTTCTGTCCTTTGTTGTTCGGCGGCCGGGGCCCCTCCTCGTCATCTCTATGTAGCCCCTTGTCTCTGGTCTTGGCACTTATCTTGCCTGCCTGCTTGAACACCCAACAATCCCTATTGGTGTGATTGGTTGGCTGTTCGGGGGTGCCGTGTATCTGGCACGAGCGATCAAGTATCCGGTCTAAGCTGGATGGGCCCTGAGGGTTTCGTTTGAATGGCTTCTTCCGTTGACCCAGTTTAGAGCCTCTGAATCCGGCATTGACTGTCGTATCTTCAGTATTGTCACCGTTAATGCGGCGCTTATGCTTGTTGCAGCGTGACCTGCCATTGTTATCCTTGTTATCCGAATTGCCGGGGCTTTTGCTTATGTTATTGCTACGAGCTAGCCAGCTGTATTCTCCCACGCAAAAGCGGGTCATGAGTGTCGTGAGGGCTTCCATAGACTTCGGCTTTTCCTGTCCTAGGTGTCGGGCAAGCCATTCGTCTCGGATGTTGTGCCTGAAGGCTGCGAGGGCCTCGGCGTCCGGACAGTCAACTATTTGGTTTTTCTTTGTCAGGAACCGTGTCCAGAATTGTCTGGCCGATTCCTCTGGTTGCTGGATTATGTGGCTTAGGTCATCGGCGTCTGGTGGTCGCACATATGTGCCCTGGAAGTTGTCAAGGAATGCGGATTCCAGGTCCTCCCAACAACTGATTGACTCTGCTGGCAGGCTATTAAGCCAATGCCGTGCTGGTCCTTTAAGCTTGAGCGGGAGGTATTTGATGGCGTGTAGATCATCGCCACGGGCCATGTGGATGTGAAGAAGATAATCCTCGATCCATACCGCAGGATCTGTTGTGCCATCGTATGATTCGATGTTTACGGGTTTGAAGCCCTCGGGGATTTGATGATCCATTACTTCGTCTGTGAAGCATAGTGGGTGTGCGGCGCCCCTGTACTGAGCTATATCGCGACGCAGCTCGGACGAGCTTGGTCTGTTGTATTCCGCCGGGCCATACTTATTATGTCCGGCGTGATGGCTAGCGTCACATGAAGCAGGGCGCCCATGCGATCCGTAGATCGATCTTGTTTGCCTTGCCTTGTTCTCCAAGATGTCTCACAGGTCTATTGCGTCTCCCCGTACTCTGGTGTTTTGAGCGGTGTCGGGGTGCGGCTTGGGTCGAGGGCCCGAAGGCCTCTCTATCGCGGCCACAGGGTGGCCGATCGGGTGCATCGTACGCTAGTGATGTAGGCTTAGTTGCTTCCTCCTCAAGTTGGGGAAGCAGCCTGCGCTTTGAGTAGCTCTTGGATGGGCGTTCTAGTTTATACTCTTCGGCCACCAGGACTTCGGTCCATCTGTCGGCTAGTAGGTCTTGGTCAGCTCTAAGCTGCTGTTGTTTCTTATTGAGGCTGCTTGCCATGGCTACGAGTCTGCGTTTGAAACGCTCTTGCTCGACAGGATCCTCTGGCACGACGAATTCATCATCGTCGAGGCTTGACTCGTCTTCGGAGGGAGGCATGTAATTGTCGTCCTCATCCTCTTTGTCGGCCGCTCTCTCACGAGGGTTGGCTCCTTCATTCTCCTGCACTGAATCCTGCTGGAGGGGGTTGTCTTCGGCACTGTCCGGCGTATTGTTATCTCCGGTGCCGGAATCGCCGTTTTTGCTTTGGTGGGACTTAGAGCGGCGCCGCTGACGTCGGCGCTTGGGTTGCTTCTTGGAGGGGTCATCCTCTGTTTTCTCCTCGCCCTCCCCCGCTTTAGGGGTGTCCACCATGTATATGTCGTATGACGAGGTGGCTTTCCAGTTCCCTATAGGCACTGGTTCTTGATCGTCTCCTTCATCGGCGTCCAAGCCGTCGATGTCTTCGGAGTCGAAGTCGAGCATGTCGGTTAAATCATCGACAGTGGCTACAAAGTGGGTGGTGGGTGGGCTACAAATTTCTTCGTCGTTTGTATCCCAACCGTGTTGGCCTTACTCCGGCCAGGGCTCTCCTGACAAAGAGAGAGACTTTAACGAATTCAGGATGTTGCCGAAAGTTGAGTGCTGAAAGACATCCGCGGCGGTGAACTCCATGACCGGAGCCCAATCGGGCTTAACCGGGAGAGGTGCGGGATTTACGGAGTCCGGATCAGAGTCCGGCACCTCGGAGTCACGGGCCTTGCGAGGGACTAGGCTGGTATCCGGCTCTATCGCCGTAGAGATTGCAGTTTCTGGGGTGGCGTCTAACCGTCCGTCCCCGACTGGCGTAGTGGGCTCCGAGCTAATGGTCGGAGCGGACACCTGAGCGACGCTCTGGGCGTTGTCCGATGACAGAGCTAAATCGTGCCCATCATGACAGTGCGGCGCGCCCGGTTGTGGCTCGAATCCGTCGAAGATCAAGTCCCCGCGGATGTCGGCCGTGTAGTTCAAGCTTCGAAACCTGACCTGATGGCCAGGGGCGTAGCTTTCGATCTGCTCCAGATGGCCGAATGAGTCAGCCCGCAGTGCGAAGCCGCCGAATACGAAGATCTGTCCGGGGAGAAAAGTCTCATCCCGGACCGCGTCGCGGTTGATGAGCGAAGAAGCCATCGGGCCTAAAAGGCGACAACACAGAGGAACTCTCAATGAAAGCACCAATGTCGGTGTCAAAACCGGCAGATCTCGGGTAGGGGGTCCCGAACTGTGCGTCTAGGCGGATGGTAACAGGAGACAAGGGACATGATGTTTATACCCAGGTTCGGGCCCTCTCGATGGAGGTAAAACCCTACTCCTACTTGATTAATATTGATAATATGGGTAGTACAAGAGTAGATCTACCACGAGATCGGAGTGGCTAAACCCTAGAATCTAGCCTATGGTATGATTGTTGTTCGTCCTATGGACTAAAACTCTCTGGTTTATATAGACACTGGAGAGGGCTAGGGTTACACATAGTCGGTTACACTGGGAGGAGATCTTCATGTCGTATCGCCAAGCTTGCCTTCCACACCAAGGAAAGTCCCATCCGGACACGGGACGGAGTCTTCAATCTTGTATCTTCGTAGTCCGGGAGTCCGGCCAAAGGTCATAGTCCGGCCATCCGGACACCCCCTAATCCAGGACTCCCTCATCTATGCTCAAACTTGGCAGGGTTATATTACCCATGTCATGCATGTTGTCTTGCATTGCTTAGTTTTTACATCATATATGGATTGCCATCTGCTTACTTGCTTACTATATAAATCATATATTTGAATTATATCATGCCATCATGTTTAGATAGTACATACACATCATCTATCTGAATTATGGCATGGCAACCCATTTAATAAAGACATTATATAGTTATATCATCTCATCCTGTTTAGTGTCTACAGGCATCATATTTTGAATTATGGCATTCTATCCGTGAATGTATGTGAATTATGGCATGCCAACCTATTTAATAAACACATTATATAGTTATATCATGTCATCTTGTTTACATAGTCATCATATTTTGAACTATGTATTTCCATCTTTTTTAGTTAGCCATCATAATGTGAAATTGTGTCATGCTATCCTGTTTAGTTAGCCATCATACATGTGAAATTGTGTCATGCTATCCTATTTGGTTAGACAACATAAATGTGAAATATTTCATGCCCTCTTTTATTCCCCACTGTCCATTGCACCTGTCTATCATACAATGTCTATACTTTCAATTACTTTTCTTGTTTATCAGCCATTTGAATTGGAGAGGGTGATGGCAGTATCTAAGGGAGTAACAACACGGTCTTTAGAAAAGATAGTGCTACCAGTTGATGCAGATAGAACCACGGTTGTACTTGCCCAAGGACCAGATCCACCACACATAACCCATACTCTCACAGATTGTACCCCTACCCAGTTGGACAGAGAACCAGCTACACCCCTTCTAACCCCAACCCCGGCAGATAGTAACCCAGTTCCAGTTGACACAGCACCTTCTCCACCACAGAGCACCCAAACACGAGCAGATAGTAAGGGAACTGCAGTGCCCAAAGCACGAGGGCCAGCACTCTGAATCCCAACTCAACGCTTAAAGGAGAAGAAGATTTGTTCTCAGGTCAGGTTCTGTAGCTATGGTTCATACTCCTTTGCTCTTGCATTACTGTATTTACTCATACCAACTATTTTCAAATTTGAAGGATGGAATTGAAACTCCAATGGCGCAACAGGTTATTTTTCAACCTGTTTCTTTAACTAGTTTGCTGTTGTAACCTGCTCTATGTTGATTTTAGTTTCAATTGAATAAACAGTTATGTTCTCATGTCATGCACATTACAAGTGTTTTTATTGCTCTATAGTTTCCCACACTTATATTATGTCTATTCTGCTTTGTCTTGAACAAATATTATTTGAACTGTGTCTCTATCTTGATTTGGCAACAAAAACTAGAATGATATAGACCATGAAGTGACCATGGTACATAGATATATGTTTGTTTCATGTTGTTATCATGTCCACTTTACTACTGAACTCATTTACCAAAATGAGTTTCATATACAACATGGTAAACCTGTGACGTGTCTGCTTGTTTCTCTTTTAGAATGCGGACAAAATATTGGAGAACAGTACTGTGTTATGCAATGGTAAAGGAAGTAATGCATATAAGGTTCAAGATAGTGATACATCCCTGTTGGTCTCCAAGAAAGCTGATAAAAACTATCTTGACGACAGTGAGAGAACCCAAAAGTCCTGTCTTGATGTAGTATTCGAGTTACTGGCCACTACTGCTGGCACAAGCTCTTCGAACTCGCTGCCTGAATCAGTTTGTATTCTTGAGTCTCAACTTCAAGTTGAAAGACATCGATCAGATGTGCTGCAACAGGAAGCTGAAGGACTGAGGAAGTCCCTGCAGAATTCAGATGCATACTTCCTGGTGCAACAGCAAGCGCTGGAGGATTTAAGCACCAAACAAGAGAAAGTTAATAAGCTTGCTAAGCATCTTGCCAGCATTATGGGTACCCAGGATATTGTTTCTTGAGATCTTCTAAAGTGGTTTCAGTTCTGGATTTGTTTTGCTGCGGCATTTATTTGCGCTGGTTGCCAACTTTGACAACCAGTGTATATGATATGTTGCTTTGTTCCCTATATTTGCACTGGTGGTGAACTTTGATGCCCAGTGGATGTAATATGTGTAATAGGCGTGATAGCCTAGCGTTAGTTGCTTGATTATTTATTGTCTTGTTATCTTGTTTATTTGTTTGCTTGTAGTCAGTGCAGTTCTTTTTCCGCGGTTTGCTAGTGGCTACAATAACCTATTTTTAAAACTAGGCCACAATAACATGGGCTACATATTTACTGTAGTGTCATTGCGCCTCCTACTGGCCGTCGAAACAATGGCCCTTCTACGGGCCATAGAAACAATGGGCCTTCTACGGGTCGCACAAACAATGGGCCTTCTACGGGTTGTATCATCAATGGGCCTTATATGGGCCGTAGGATCGATTGGCCAAACATGGGCCAATAACAGACCGCATTATGGCCGTAAATGGGCTAGAGTTGGAATCGTCCATTCATGGGCCGACCATAATGGGCCGTCGTTAATAGGCCATATTTGATGATGCTATGAAAACGGCCCAATGTATTAACGGGCCACAAATGGGTCGACTGTAACAACGGGCTGAATTTGGCCCACAAGCAGAAAATGACAGTAACGGGCCGTAAGTAACCGAATGCTGGAAATGAGCCCAAGAATAAATGGGCCCTGAGAAGGCTGAAAGATAACATGGGCTGGAAACGGCCCAATGGAATAATGGGCCGTTAATGGGTATAAAGTGATACACTGTTTATTACGGGCCAGTTTCACCACGGGCCGGCAATGGGCCAAGAGTTACAAAGGGCCTCATATGGGCCGAAAGACGTCATGGGCCATACATGGGCCGGAAGTTAAAATTGGCTAGAATCATATTGGACGGCCCATATGATGCTACTGGGCCTAATTCGGATAGGTCGTAACGGTCCCTAGGTTAGCGGGCTGTAAATGGGCTATATGCGAACAGGCCGTTAACAAGCTTTCAGTTGGTCGGCCCGCCACCTTTTGACCAAGTCAAACGGACCGGCCTTTTCACAAGAATGGGCCTCTGTTGGGCCATGCCACGTGTCGACGTATCATAGGCGCCTTCTGTCCAATGAGTGGAGGACATGTCAGGACCCCGATCCTAAGTCACACCGATCTAGCATGTAACACATCATATCACTTTGCGGCCTCACGCACGGTATTCCCACGGGTGCCACCTTACCTGGCCCAGGACCGTTTGCGCCTTTTGGCTCACGTATATGATAGTGACGCTAGCATCCATATGACAAAGAACCCGGGCTGACATGGCTAGTCATGAACCCAAAGTGGAACAAACTTACAGGGACAGGCATCCATGACCCAGCATCGAACGTGTCGGTCATCAGCAAGTGAATCCAGGCTGTAGCACTGGGCTAGCAGGACTCCGGTGAACCGGGCTATAGCGGGCTAACAAGACTCCGGTATTCATCGCGTGACATTTCCCCGAAGGGACAGACACAGGAACGAAGAAGGACACATGCCGGCCAGCCTAAGTGTTCCGGAGCAGTAGCAAGCTACCAAGACTCAGTGGAAGCACTAGGAGACATTTCCTGGTAAGAGAGGCCACTAAGGATAAACAACTAGATAGTCAGATCCCACACATACCAAGCATTCCAATAACATACACACAATATGCTCGATATGTGCAAATACAACATGGCATCACAACATGGCTCTACAACTCAAGTATTTTATTCAATAGGCTCCGAGGAGCGAGATATTACAAACATGGGTCTCAAGACCCAACACTCAGAGCATACAAGTCAAAGCACAAGCGGAAACTTAACATGTCTGGGTACAGACAACTACAAATGAAAAAGGCTGAGAAGCCTGACTATCTACAAGATCCTGCCGAGGGCACAAGATCGTAGCTGAGGTAACAAGCTAAACATCGAAGTCCATGTTGAACTACTAGTGAGACTGAAGTCTCTCTGCAAAAACATAAAATAGGCAAACGTGAGTACAAATGTACCCAGCAAGACTTACATCAAAACTATCTACATATGCATCATTATCAACAAAGGGGATGGTGGAGTTTAACTGCAGCAAGCCAGCTTTGACTCGGTGGCTATCCTGAACTACGACTGCAAGCGACTCTTTGAGGTGGCGCACACGAGTCCACATATTCACCAACCAATACACCACTATGGATCCGCTCCCGTCTCCCTACGAGAACGCCATCCATAGCACTCGCGCTTATCTTGCGCATTTTAAAGTATCCACTTTCACTTGTCTATGAACAGTCATAGGCAACCCAGAAGTCCTTTACCGCGGACACGGCTATTCGAATAGATGATGTTAACCCTGCAAGGGTGTACTTTTTCATGCATGTTTCCACCACTTAGCATCTGCACACGACATGTGCTCGGCAGACTTCAAGCGAAAGCCGACGTGGGTGTAGACCACAACCTACCTAAACACTTAAGTCTCTAGTCCAGGTTTATCGCCTACTCAGGTTCCATCCGCAGGGAGTCCGGCCGAGGTTTCCACATACGGCCCCGAACGATGTGTACAGGGTTCCGTGACACCAAACGGGCGCCCGGCATACCCGGCCACGTGCCTACCACATCACAGCCCACCCCTCGGGTCAGCGCTGCCCATGGCCTCCAGCATACTACAAACACCAGAAACTACTTGCAACTCCTGGACAAAGGACAAGGGTGATTAAGAAGTCGAGCGGGGTCATATTTCAGGGCCCAATGCATGGTAGTAGCTGAATCATGGATCACAAACACAGAACTCAGTTCCTGAGGACGGCTTCAATGAGACAACCCACCATGTACTCCTACATGGCCTCTCACCGCTACCTTTACCAAATTGTGTTCACACACTTAGCTCACACACAGTAGGACATGTTCACACACCTCTGATTCATTCCCGATGAATCAGACCTAACTCAACTCTAAGCAATAGCAGGCATGACAAACAAGCATGAATGAGTAGGCACAACAGGGCTCAAACAACTCCTACTCATGCTAGTGGGTTTCATCTATTTACTGTGGCAATGACAGGTCATGCAGAGGATAAGGAGTTCAACTACCACAGCAAGTAACAGATGAATCGTTGTTGTCCTAATGCAGTAAAAGAGAGCAGGAGCGAGAGAGTGGGATTGTATCAGAATGAACAAGGGGGTTTTGCTTGCCTGGCACTTCTGAAGATAGCATTGAGTCTTCATCAGTGTCAACGATCACAACGTCGATACAACGTCTACCGAGGGGGAACAACACTGACAAACAGAGAAGAAACACGATCAATGCAATGCACAATATGATGCATGCTATGACATGGCAATAAGAATGTGTTTTGGCTAATGCAAGCTAGAACAGATTGAGATGAGTCCATTTGAACCAAAGATTCAAATGCAAACCCATTTTAAGAGGTCATAATAGTGCATTAACTTGTTCACCTAAACATCAAGGTTAATGTGTTCTAACATGCATGAAACCAGTGTAGATGGATAGATTGGATTTTTTTGATCATTTTTCATATATAATTTATTTGATTTGGAGCTACGGTTGATTTTATATGATTTTTAGAAGTTTGCATTATTTTCTGAAATTTCCTAAATTAAAATAAATCCAGAAAATACATGTTGCGTCAGCATGACATCACCCTGATGTCAGTAGGTCAACTGGGCGCCTTCAGGTCAAACCTGACCAGTGGACTGGCTGGGGCTGGTTAGCGACGCTGACAGGTGGGGCCGGGTCAACAGACACGTCAGCAAGTCAACACTAACGTGTGGGGTCGGTCAAAGTGTGACGTGGCCAGGTCAAACTGACCTGTGGGGCCCGTGGGGTTTAGTTTTATTTAAACAAGAACTATCCCGGGTTAATTAGGGCGTGGGGCCCATATGTAAGTGAGTCAAGGGGTAATTAGCAGGGTCATTAGTGGCTAAGTAAGTGCGCCACATCGGCGTCATCGGAGTTCAGCTGGCGGCGACCAAATCTGTGGCGGAGGGAGTCGGGATTTCGCTATGGGGCTCCGTTTTGAGCATGGTTTGCTGCTACGGCTTGCTGGACCTCTCGCGCATCTAGTGGTGGTGGCGGCAGCAGCTGGGACGGCCTGAGTCGACGGCGGCAGCGAGCTAGCCGGCGGCCGGAGTTCGGGCAACAATGGTGTGGGCGGTGCGGGGCACGGGAGGAGCCGTGGACGGTCGTGTTCGAATCGCGGGAGTGCGGTGAGCTCAGTGGTAAGCTCGGACGCGTGCTTGCAAGGCCGTAGCCGCGGTGGCGACATGGCCGGCGGCGAGGAGCAATCGGGTCCGTTGGCCATGGTGGCTAGAAGGCGCGGACGAGCATGGGGAGAGAGGGGAAAGAGGCAGGGGTTCACGACGAATCCGGTAGAGGTAACGGCGAGGCCAGGGAGGGACTGGAGCTCGCGAATCCCCGAAGAGTTCGCCGGCGGCCAGAGGTTGAAGACGATGCCATGGACGACGCTGCAAGGCTTCCGGCGGGGCGCGGCTCGGTGGAGAGGAAGGGGGCGTCACGGCGGAGCTTGGGGGCGCGTCGGAGGGGCTCGGAGATGGCTGTGGCCGTGGGGGGGCTCGTCGGCGGTGACGGCTGCATTCGGGTGAGTGAGAGAGAGATCCAGGGAAGAGGGTGAGGACGGGGGAGAGTGAGAGGGGTCCGAGGGGGCCGCGTGGCATCTCCCGAAGAAGCCAGGGTGAAGCGGCAAGCAGGAGGCGCCGTGGCGAGCTCGTGGTCGCCGGCGTCACCTCTGTGCCTGCCTGGCAAGATGAAGCAGCTGGCTGGCATGGGCCAGCACAGTGCTGGGCCTGCCAGGTGGGCTGCGGCCAGGTAAGTGGCCCAGGTAAAAATCTCTCTCTCTCTTTTATTAATTGTTTCTGTTTTCTATTATTCTGTAGCTTCTGGGCTTTATTTAAAATACCAAAACATTTTCAAAAATCCTGAAAATAATTGTGGGCTCTATTTGGAATATTCCCAACAGCCCTCACTTAAGTTCAGAATTAATTGAGCATTTAAATTATTATATAACATTTAAATGCCCAATTGCAAATAGCATATGATTTAATCCAGAGCCCAAATATGACATGGGAAAAGGTGCACCACCTCTGGTTAATGTTTCCAGCATTTTCCAGAAATGATGAACATTTTTGAAAGTCATTTGGATTCACTGAGAATATTTTAGATGAACCTAGTGAATTCCTTTGATGCTAGGGTTTAAGCAATCCCTATTTCAAGTTTTCAAAAGAATTTAAACATGATGCATGGAAGCTAAAGCAAAGACAAGCAAGGCCTGATCTGGGGATGTGACAACTCACCCCCACTAAACAAGAATCTTGTCCCGAGATTCAAGACGTGAGGTAAGAGGATAGGGGGTCACAAAACTATCACAATCTTCATGATCCGTTTGCCCTTCTCAAAGATGTTGATTCATTGATTCAAATGGATCTTGACGTCTTTGCTTTCAAGGTCTTCATCCAAGACGATGACGACAGAAGGAGACTTTACAGAAAACAATCTCCTTGAAGATCGAGTATTCAAGATCAACTGATGGAGTGAGAGGTAAGAACATATCTCGAGCTAAGATACGAGGCATTCATCCAAAGGGATGGAGTGGAACAAATGTCGAAGGTTCACTAGGTACACAACAATTCCACATTTAAGAAGGTGTTGAACGGTTATCAATGTAGCGAGGAGTTGAATTGCCATGATACCATAACAAGACATCTTAGAGGAGGTGACTCGTAGAATATATCCCCCTTAAGTGGCAAAAAGAATTACCTTTGATTCAAGGATCATTGAAACTCTTTATACCAGCCTAAGGCAAATCACAATCGATCATTTGGAGGAGTTCGATGGAATGACATACCCGGACCAGTATGGATGATGTGGATTACCTTGCTGAAAACAACGCAACGGATGATTTTAGTAACTGGGGAGAAGCTCAACAGTAGAGAGTGAGTCCACTGTTTGAAAAGTTATAGCATAACCGAGGAAACTGAGAGCAATCCCAGTTAGTGCTGATGATAACACCTAGCGCTTGTGTGTGCTCTCAAGAACTTGAGCATTTCCATATTCATCAAGGTTTTACCAAGATACGTGTCAAGGATCCTGGCAACACAACGTACTACCATGATGAACAACGATGGATGATGCAGATGCAAAGGAAGATAACTTTCTCAGATTTCACCTTAGCGAGGCCAAGGGATCAAAATCTGGATGATCGACCGAGAGACATTTAGCACTCTGCTTCTAATGTTCTCTTTGATGTTATAGCATAATCCATTCATAGATATGGTTTGACATCTAGAACATCAGGTAAAAGGTCGGACTTCGGGAACACCAAAAATCCATAAGGAATAACTACGGAGGTAAATCCTACGAAATCCTCATGGGGAGGTGGCCAACTTCCTCAATCAAGATACTACAATAATAGTTCTTCCGGCTGGGTGTGTTGGCCACGACATCCACTTTACCGGTTATGGAGGGACCAATATTGTAGTTCTTGAGAAACGTTCCAACCATCATATCTGCCTGAGATTCAGATCTGGTTGGTGTCAAAATAATCCAGACTCATCGAGTCTAGAAAGAAAATAAAAGGTTGCAACACAAATCGACGAGATAACGTTGTGAGATTCTCGGGGAATGAACTACGGTGGTAAGCTCCAAAACATGAGCTGGTTCTGCTACAAACATGTGAGCACGTTGTCCCAGACAAGCATGACCACATCATAGTCTTACAATAAAACACTACCAAGTTTAGGTGGGAAACCATCATCGAGGATAACAAAATCTTGTACAAATCCGTCTGGTACCTTCAGGACTAGCACTTAGAACTTATTATCCTTGAACAAATCAATCAGTGGCTTGGTGTGCTAGGGACACATATAGAATGGAGGTAATTAATCTACCAAACCATAGAATACTTCGCACGAATGCGTGACTGACTTGGGATGATTCCGAAGGAAGCAAAACAAACCTTTCTCAAATTCATGGCGGCAACTTGCACCAAATGCACATGAATTCGAGGAAGTCACTTCTTCCATCCAAGCATAGGCTTCATGAACGGAACACGAAGGCATTGCTTACAAAGTTTCCAACACTAGGTTAATGTTCAACATGAATCATGGGGGAGACAAAATGCTGCTGATGGGCTCAATAACAACTCATAGGAATTTCCATATCACTGGACTTCCACCATCATGTGAACACGGTGATAGCATTGGTCAGACCCAAGAGATATAGTGGTGTATGCTTGAGGAATCAACCACGAGTAAGACAACACTACGAACATCATTGGTTCTGATTTGATTTGACAAAAGCCCATACACAAATCAAGTTTGATAAGACAATAGGTTCAACAACTGATCATGAGAATCAATCAACGAAGATATCATCTTTCTTCAACACACACACACACAAGGATATCCCTTAGTGATGAACTAAGTCGGACAAGCTTTTATCTTCCAACCCTCCAAGTTATTGATTAGCTTGACCAACCAGCTCAGGGGTATGCAACACAGATTCTTGGAGAAGGGGATGGTTTATAAGAAACCAACTTGATCACGAACACAACATAACGGTCAGGTGACAACCTGGTGATACTTCTGAGAAGATATTCGAAAAAATCATGAACCACCAATATGTTATTAAGCTCGAGAACAATCTTGCTTCTAAGGGCAAGACGATATGATCAAATAAGCAAGGGATTGAATAATCCTAACTCATTGATCGAAGAGTGCACCAAGAAATATGGACTAGTAGCACGATCAATCTTAGAATGACCATTCAATAACCAACATGCTAAGAATGAGATTATTGTCCATTAACTACCAAGCAACACAGTTGCTAGGAGTATTGATTCCACACATCATAGTTCACTTGTCGGCATTCCGGTTCAACAACATGGGGACCGAGGAATGAAAAATGATGGCGAGAAGTATCACTGCATCAAGAATTCATAAGATGATGTGTAATTCCTATGACTTTCTTGACATAAAGAGGGTAATACTTCAGGGTAGAACAGAACAAAAACTGGATTAGTATTTTGATCTGCGGAGTATGACTACTTTGACCCATCCTAGATATGGATGAGGTACTGGAGTTCATTTCTCCTAGTCATTCTGGGATAGAATGGCTTGACGGAACACAAGAATAATAGGCATCGATAAACACAAATGCACGACTACTCCTGACTATCAATTGACAGACAAGGTCAGAAGACAACTAAAGAGGGACAACCCAAAAGAACATATGATTTTCTGAGTTGTGGATGCATGGACTAGCATGTCGAACGAATTCAACATATTTCTTCCGGATAACCCATGTAGAAAGGTTGAACTGGCAGAGTCGGAATATAGAATGGTGAACCCATCAAGAGCACTCCTATTGTGATCTTTTGATCCAACAAACTACTGCCATAAGTGGTTCATAGAATTTGGAAGAAGGAAAATACCACGGGCCTCGAGGACTAATGCAAAGGTTACTAATTTCCTAAAGGAACTAGCAACACTATCAACATGAGGTAAATGGGGTGAATCTCGGGTTCAGAACCCAGAAATAGAATACCTACTAACTAAATGGCATCACGGGATGCTTTCAAGAATAAAGTCCAGAATCATCACACTAGGACACAAATCATGGCTAGATTGCTAGATGATCCCCTAAGACACCTAGGGTCATAGTAATAGCTCCAACATATATGTCGAGGCAACAGAGTACCTCAACTCACTGATTTGTGTGATTAATCTGACCAAAGGGACATCGGGAACGAGAAGAAGGGATTTGCAAATGCATCAAACTGCTTAGAAACCTATGACTCGGACAGCATAACAGCTGTAAATGCTCAAAAAGATTTGAGACATCCAGCGAAAATGGTGGCATAACCACTTAACATCACAATATCAAGGTTCCTAGACCAACTGTCAACATACAGAAGTAGTAGAAACTGAACAAAGGCTTAAATCCATCAATCCTATAAGTCTATGGATTAGTAACACGTGATCCTGATAGAAGAAGAGAAAGCCTAGTTCCTTAACCCCGTAGGAAAGATAAGATGACTCAGATCAGAGGGCATGAGGTATAAGGAGTAAAAAGAGCCTTACGCTGCATCCCACAATCAATTCCCTTATATAACTAAAGAATTTCTAGACTCAACTTCGATCAGTTTGGCTTGGAGAACCTACAGGCAGTCATGCTCTGATACCAAAACTGTCAGGACCCCGATCCTAAGTCACACCGATCTAGCATGTAACACATCATATCACTTTGTGGCCTCACGCACGGTATTCCCGCGGGTGCCACCTTACCTGGCCCGAGACTGTTTGCGCCTTTTGGCTCACGTATATGATAGTGCCGCTAGCATCCATATGACAAAGAACCCGGGCTGACATGGCTAGTCGTGAACCCAAAGTGGAACAAACTAATAGGGACAGGCATCCATGACCCAGCATCGAACGTGTCGGTCATCAGCGAGTGAATCCAGGCTGTAGCACTGGGCTAGCAGGACTCTGATGAACTGGGCTATAGCGGGCTAACAGGACTCCGGTATTAATCGCGTGACATTTCCCCGAAGGGACAGACACAGGAACGAAGAAGGACACATGCCGGCTAGCCTAAGTGTTCCGGAGTAGTAGCAAGCTACCAAGGCTCACTGGAAGCACTAGGAGAAATTTCCCGGTAAGAGAGGCCACTAAGGATAAACAACTAGATAGTTAGGTCCCACACATACCAAGAATTCCAACAACATACACACAATATGCTCGATATGTGCAAATACAACATGGCATCACAACATGGCTCTACAACTCAAGTATTTTATTCAATAGGCTCTGAGGAGCGAGATATTACAAACATGGGTCTCACGACCCAACACCCAGAGCATACAAGTCAAAGCACAAGCGGAAACTTAACATGTCTGGGTACAGACAACTACAAATGAAAAAGGTTAAGAAGCCTGACTATCTACAAGATCCTGCCGAGGGCACAAGATCATAGCTGAGGTAACAAGCTAAACGTTGAAGTCCACGTTGAACTACTAGTGAGACTGAAGTCTCTCTGCAAAAACATAAAATAGGCAAACATGAGTACAAATGTACCCAACAAGACTTACATCAGAACTATCTACATATGCATCATTATCAACAAAGGGGATGGTGGAGTTTAACTGCAGCAAGCCAGCTTTGACTCGGTGGCTATCCTGAACTACGACTGCAAGCGACTCTTTGAGGTGGCGCACACGAGTCCACATATTCACCAACCAATACACCACTATGGATCCGCTCCCGTCTCCCTACGAGAACGCCATCCATAGCACTCACACTTATCTTGCGCATTTTAAAGTATCCACTTTCACTTGTCTATGAACTGTTATAGGCAACCCAGAAGTCCTTTACCACGAACACGGCTATTCGAATAGATGATGTTAACCCTGCAGGGGTGTACTTCTTCATGCATGTTTCCACCACTTAGCGTCTGCACACGACATGTGCTCGGCAGACTTCAAGCGAAAGCCGACGTGGGTGTAGACCACGACCTACCTAAACACTCAAGTGTCTAGTCCAGGTTTATAGCCTATTCCGGTTCCATCCGCAGGGGATCCGGCCGAGGTTTCCACATACGGCCCCGAACTATGTGTACAGGGTTCCGTGACACCAAACGGGCGCCCGGCATACCCAGCCACATGCCTACCGCATCACAGCCCACCCCTCGGGTCAGCGCTGCCCACGGCCTCCAGCATACTACAAACATCATAAACTACTTGCAACTCCTGGACAGAGGACAAGGGTGATTAAGAAGTTGAGCGGGGTCATAATTCAGGGCCTAATGCATGGTAGTAGCTGAATCATGGATCACAAACACAAAACTCAGTTCCTGAGGACGGCTTCAATGAGACAACCCACCATGTACTCCTACATGGCCTCTCACTGCTACCTTTACCAAATCGTGTTCACACACTTAGCTCACACACAGTAGGACATGTTCACACACCTCTGATTCATTCCCGATGAATCAGACCTGACTCAACTCTAAGCAATAGCAGGCATGACAAACAAGCATGAATGAGTAGGCACAACAGGGCTCAAACAACTCCTACTCATGCTAGTGGGTTTCATCTATTTACTGTGGCAATGACAGGTCATGCAGAGGATAAGGGGTTCAACTACTGCAGCAAGTAACAGATGAATCGTTGTTGTCCTAATGCAGTAAAAGAGAGCAGGAGCGAGAGAGTGGGATTGTATCGGAATGAACAAGGGGTTTTTGCTTGCCTGGCACTTCTGAAGATAGCGTTGAGTCTTCATCAGTGTCAATGATCACAACGTCGATACAATGTCTACCGAGGGGGAACAACACCGACAAACAGAGAAGAAACACGATCAATGCAATGCAAAATATGATGCATGCTATGACATGGCAATAAGAATGAGTTTTTGCTAATGCAAGCTAGAACGTATTGAGATGAGTCCATTTGAACCAAAGATTCAAATGCAAACCCATTTTAAGAGGTCATAATAGTGCATTAACTTGTTCACCTAAACATCAAGGTTAATGTTTTCTAACATGCATGAAACCGGTGCAGATGGATAGATTGGATTTTTCTGATCATTTTTCATATATAATTTATTTGATTTGGAGCTACGGTTGATTTTATATGATTTTTAGAAGTTTGCATTATTTTCTGAAATTTCCTGAATTAAAATAAATCCAGAAAATACATGTTGCGTCAGCATGACATCACCCTGATGTCAGCAGGTCAACTGGGCGCCTCCAGGTCAAACCTGACCAGTGGACTGGCTGGGGCTGGTTAGCGACGCTGACAGGTGGGGCTGGGTCAACAGACACGTCAGCAAGTCAACACTGATGTGTGGGGTCGGTCAAAGTGTGACGTGGCCAGGTCAAACTGACCTGTGGGGCCCATGGGGTTTAGTTTTATTTAAACAGGAACTATCCCGGGTTAATTAGGGCGTGGGGCCCATATGTAAGTGAGTCAGGGGGTAATTAGCAGGGTCATTAGTGGCTAAGTAGGTGCGCCATGTCGGCGTCACCGGAGTTCAGCCGGCGGCGACCAAATCCGCGGCGGAGGGAGTCGGGATTTCGCTATGGGGCTCCGTTTTGAGCGCGCTTTGCTGCTATGGCTTGCTGGAGCTCTCGTGCATCTAGTGGTGGTGGCGGCAGCAGCTGGGACGGCCTGAGTCGACGGCGGCAGTGAGCTAGGCGGCGGCCGGAGTTCGGGCAACAACGGTGTGGGCGGTGCGGGGCATGGGAGGAGCCGTGGACGGTCGTGTTCGACTCGCGAGAGTGCGGTGAGCTCAGTGGTAAGCTCGGACGTGTGCTTGCACGGCCGTAGCCACGGTAGCGACATGGCCGGCGGCGAGGAGCAATCGGCTCTGATGGCCATGGTGGCTAGAAGGCGCGGACGAGCATGGGGAGAGAGGGGAAAGAGGCAGGGGCACACAGCGAATCCGGTAGAGGCAACGGCGAGGCCGGGGAGGGACTGGAGCTCGCGAATCCCGAAGAGTTTGCCGGCGGCCAGAGGTTGAATACGATGTCGTGGACGACGCTGCAGGGCTTCTGGCGGGGCGCGTCTTGGTGGGAGGAAGGAGGCGTCACGGTGGAGCTTGGGGGCGCGTAGGAGGGGCTTGGAGATGCCTGTGGCCGTGGGGGAGCTCGTCGGCAGCGACGGCTGCGTTTGGGTGAGTGAGAGAGGGATCCAGGGAAGAGGGTGAGGACGGGGGAGAGTGAGAGGGGTCCGAGGGGGCCGCGTGGCATCTCCCGAAGAAGCCAGGGCGAAGCGGCAAGCAGGAGGCGCCGTGGCGAGCTCGTGGTCGCCGGCGTCACCTCTGTGCCTGCGTGGCAAGACAAAGCAGCTGGCTGGCATGGGCCAGCACAGTGCTGGGCCTGCCAGGTGGGCTGCAGCTAGGTAAGTGGCCCAGGTAAAAATCTCTCTCTCTCTTTTATTAATTGTTTATGTATTCTATTATTCTGTAGCTTCTGGGCTTTATTTAAAATACCAAAACGTTTTCAAAAATCCTGAAAATAATTGTGGGCTCTATTTGGAATATTCCCAACAGCCCTCACTTAAGTTCAGAATTAATTGAGCATTTAAATTATTATATAACATTTAAATGCCCAATTGCAAATAGCATATGATTTAATCTAGAGCCCAAATATGACATGGGAAAAGGTGCACCACCTCTGGTTAATGTTTTCAGCATTTTCCAGAAATGATGAACATTTTTGAAAGTCATTTGGATTCACTGAGAATATTTTAGTTGAACCTAGTGAATTCCTTTGATGCTAGGGTTTAAGCAATCCCTATTTCAAGTTTTCAAAAGAATTTAAACATGATGCATGGAAGCTAAAGCAAAGACAAGCTAGGCCTAAACTGGGGATGTGATAGGACATCTGTCCCAACGATGAGCTGACACGTGTTTCCTCCAGGCAATGATGATTTTACACGTGGAAAATCCCAATTGGTCGGGGTTGTTAACGGGTTATCGGATCCAAAACCGGACCCGAGAGCTTAACGGTGTTCCGTTATGGTGGATGCCACGTGTCGGTCACCCTTGACGAAAGCACTTCTGTGACGTGCGGTTTATCGTCATGGAAGTGGACACTTCCGTGATGATAATTTTGGTAATGTCATGGAACACTTCTACGATAGCACAGGTATGACTATCTTGATTATGTCATAAAATCGTCATGGATGTATATGCATGACAAAAAACGCGACCTACTATGACAAACACGTATCATCACAGAAGTGTATTTTTTTGTAGTGATTCTTGCTTGTAAGGATAGAGATGATCTAGAAAAATTATTATGCAAGTATAAAGAAAGAAAATTGAATGCGAGAATGAAATGTGATCCTCAGATTGCTACTTCACCTATCTTTGTTCACGATAAGGATTATGAATTCTCTGTCGACCCAGAGTTGAATCTGATCCTTTCTATGGTTATGAAACTGAAACTGTTGTGGCACATCTTACTAAGTTGAATGACATAGCCACCCTTTTTGCTCACGATGAGAAAATTCGCTATTATTATATTCTCAAATTATTTCAGTTCTCATTAAACGGTGATGCTAAAGCTTGGTACAATACTCTTGCTCCTTGTTGTGTGCGTAGTCCCCAGGACATGATTTATTACTTCTCTGAAAAATATTTTCATGCTCATAAGAAACAAGCTACCTTACAGGAAATATTTAACTTTGTGCAAATTGAAGAAGAGAGTCTCCCACAAGCTTGGGGGAGGCTTCTCCAATTGCTTAATGCTTTGCGTGATCATCCTCTTAAGAAAAATTAAATACTTGATATCTTCTATAATGGACTAACTGATGCTTCTAGGGATTTCCTACATAGTTGTGCTGGTTGTGTTTTCAGGGAACGAACTACTAGGCAAGCTGAAGAATTATTGAATAACATATTGAAAAATTATGATGATTGGACTCTTCTTGAACCACCGCCTAAACCCATTCCGAAGAAGAGAGGTATCTTATATCTCAGTCCTAAAGATATGCAAGAGGGAAAGAAATCTATGAGAGAAAAAGGTATTAAAGCAGAAGATGTCAAAAATTTACCACCTATTGAAGAAATACATGGGCTTGATACACCACCACCACCTAAGGTGGTAGAGGTAAATTCTCTAATTAAATTCAATGATAGTGATAATACTCATAATAAACATCCTAGTCAATGCCTTTATGAATTTGATAATTACATTAGAAAGCAAGATTACTTCAATGCAAATGTTATGAAACAATTGAAATGCAACTCTGATATGATTGCTCGCTTAAGTGACTTGCTATTTAGAATCTCAGATGATGTTAGAGGTGTAGGAAAGCATGCCTCTATGGTTCAAGCTCAATTAGAACAAGTTGCTAAATCTCAAAGAGAGTTGCTTGATGAAATGAACAATAATATAAGTGATTTTGATGTTAGAGTAGCAACTAGAGGAGGTAAAATGACTCAGGAACCACTTTATCCTGAGGGACACCCAAAGAGAATTGAACAAGATTCTCAAATAATTAACACTGATGCACATAGTCCTCCTAAAAAGAAAAAGAAGAAGAAAATGATAGGATTTTGCATGCCTCTAGTGAACCTGAAGTAGAAAAACCTCCTGATAATGATAATGAAGTTTCTATCTCTGATGCTGAAACTCAATCTGGTAGTGAACACTCACCTTCTGATAATGAAAAAAGATAATGATGATGTTCATGAAGACACTCAACCAAATAATAAAGAACCAGACAATGATGTTGAGATAGAACCAGTTGTTGATCTTGATAACCCACAACCCAAGAATAAAAGATATTATAAAAGAGACTTTGTTGCTAGAAAACATGGTAAGGAAAGAGAACCATGGGTTCAAAAACCTATGCCCTTTCCACCTAAATCAACTAAAAAGAAAGATGATGAATAATTTGAACGCTTTGCTGAAATGTTGAGGCCAGTATTTTTGCATACTCGCTTGACTGATATCTTAAAAATGCCTCCTTACACAAAGTACATGAAAGACATCATCACCAATAAGAGAAAATACCGGAAGCTGAAATCTCCACCATGCTTGCTAATTATACTTTTAAAGATAGAGTACCTAAAAAACTTGGAGATCCGAGAATACCAACTATACCTTGCTCCATCAAAAGAAACTATGTGAAAATTGCTTTATGTGATTTGGGAGTTGGTGTTAGAGTTATACCTTTCTCTTTATATAAAAGACTTTATTTGAATAAACTCACACCTACTGAAATATCTTTGCAAATGGCTGACAAATCAACTGCCATACCTATCGGTATTTGTGAGGATGTGCCCGTTGTTGTTGCTAATGTTACTATTTTGACTGACTTTGTTATACTTGAGATGCGCGAGGACGACAATATATCGATCATCCTTGGTAGACCTTTCTTGAATACCGCAGGGGCTGTTATTGATTGCAATGGTCACTTTTCATATCAATGGTAATGAGCATATAGTGCACTTTCCAAAGAAACAATTCCAAGTGAATGGTATCAATGTTATTGAAAAATCTTCGATAATCGCTATTGGAAGTTTTCAGATACCTCTACCTACTGTTAAAAAGAAATATGAAATGCTTATCGTTGGGGACATTCATATCCCTGTTGAGGCAACTTAGTGATTTATGAAAGTTCTTCGGTTTCATGCTAATCAAAAGTGGTTGTTAATAAGACTTGATCAACCTTATTAATGAATCATTTTTTAGAGGTATGAAGTTGATGAAATTAGTGAGCACTACCTTATGCCCATACCTTTAGTTTTCTATTTTTATTAGTTAAATAAAATAAAATTTCAATGCTTGTTGACGTTCTGGGAATGGGGGTCCCCAGACTTACCTGCCTGCGGCCTGCGGCATGGCTCGAGCAATGGCCCAGTACGGCCCACCTTCATCAACTCAAGCTCAGGACCCTCGCGAGGGGCCAAGCCTCGTGGGGCGGACGGCAGGAAGCTTCCTCAGGAGTGGCCTCGCCAGGCAAGCTCGCGAGGAGGCGGAGAGATCAAGGCAAGGGTACCTCGCGAGATGCCCGTGGCGCAAGCCATGACGACCGAGGCTAGGCGGGCGCCGGCCTGCGCAGTGTCCTTGTTCCCTCTTTGGTGCAAAGGGAGCATGCACAGGCCAAGGCATCAGGCAAAGGCTACCGTTTCGGTGCAACAAGACCAAGACCAACAGAGCGACAGGATGGAGGTCACCGTGGATCCCAAGACGGCGTCATCGTCAGAGTCTTTGGCAGTCGAAGACCAACTTTAGTCAGGATAAGTGTACTAGATGTTCCCCTTCAAAACGGCCAATTGTTGGCGCCCTTCCCGCTCAATATTTGGGAAGAGGGCCAGGGCCTCTATAAATAGGACTAGCCACCCACCGTAGAAGGGGATGGGAGAGGGGGGGATTCAGTTCATCCACACCCATCACCAGCTCAAGAACACCTCTCCTCGCGAGGCAGTTCTTCCTTTGTATTTTTCATCATCAGCTCCTGAGGCAATCCACCACACCACAAACTAGAGTAGGGTATTACACCACAACGGTGGCCCGAACTAGTATAAACTCCGTGTCCCTTGAGTTGCTCATCCGCTAGCCTAGATTCCTTGCGAGGCTTTGTGACGTGAGTTGGTAGAGGAGAGATCTTCGCGCGCACCCCAGAGTTCAAACCTCAAGGGTCTGCCGGAACCTGAAATCCGACATTTGGCACGCCAGGTAGGGGTGCATCGGAGCTCTCCCTGTCAATGGCCCGTTCTCCATCAACCTTGCGCTGCGCCCTCATGGCAGGCAATGCGCCGCCCGCTCCAGCCGTAGGGGCCGGTGTTGGGCCCTGGGGGCTCCGAGCCCTGACCCCCACCTTGCGACAGGTGTGGTGGCCGAACAAGTTCAAGCCAGAGATGCCGCCGCGCTACAGCGGCGTGACAGATCCACTAGCTTTCCTGCTAGCATATGAGGAGGCCATCCTCAAGGCCGGGGTGATGACCGGGTCATGGCCAACTGGCTGCCCATGGCGCTCACCGGCGTCCCGCGCATGTGGTTGCTCCACTTGCCAGCATCTTCAGTGGACTCCTAGGAGGAGTTGTGCGGCCTCTTCCTCGCCCATCACGCAGTGCCGGCGCTCCTGGTCGTCGCGGCACTCCTTGGTGGCTCGCAAGCCCCACCCACGAGTCGCCACATCAAGCCGTTCGTCCACCGGGTCGGTGCTGCCCTGACTCGCCGCCCAGGTCCTCTGGGTTGGGCGTCACCCAGGGCCGACTTAACCTTCAGCTTGGATGATCACCCCGCCAACACTGCCTGCTCGGGTGCACTCCTAATGCTGTGTACTCCTACCATCTGCCAGGTGGCCGTCACCAGGACCCTTGTCGACGGCGGGGCCGGACTCAATGTGCTCTCGATCGAGGCCTTCAGCCTCCTCCACGTGCCGTTGGAGCGACTCCGACCTAGCCAGCCCTTCTCGGGCGTCGGGGGCAGCCCCACCGGTTCTCTGGGGCAGATCCGCCTCTCGGTGACATTCGGCACCCAAGCCAACTTCCGCATGGAGCTGGTCGAATTCGACGTCGCCCCCATCGTCCTCCCGTACAACGCCATCCTCGGCTACCCGGCTTTGGCCCAGTTCATGGCAGCAACCCACCCGGCTTACAACCTAATGAAAATGCCTTGGAGCAATGGTGTCCTCACCATAGCCGGAGATGCAAAAGATGCCCTGCAGGCGCTCAAGCTCGCTTTCAGGGTGGCCGCAGCAGCGCAGCCCGCTAGTGCCGATCCCCTCGAGGCTAAGGGGGCTGCGCCCACCAAGAAGAAGCAGTTGTTCACCCAAGACAAAGCAGAGACCAAGCAAGTACCAGTCGACGAGGATGGGTCCTCTGGCGCCACCTTCACCATAGGCGCCAATCTAGATCCCGAGCAAGAGGAGGCCCTGGTGAAGTTCATGCGTGCGAACAAGGAGGTGTTCGCGTGGGAACCCAAAAAACTGGTAGGGGTCCCCAGACAGGTGATCGAGCACCACCTGAACGTCTGTCCCAACGTACGACCAGTGAATCATAAGGCAAGGCGGCAGTCCACCGAGAAGCAAGCTTTCATTGTCCAAGAAACCCGCAAGTTGGAGGCCGCGGGAGTCATTTGCGAGGTTCGCTATCCGGAGTGGCTGGCGAACCCTGTCGTTGTGCCGAAGAAAGGGGGGAAGGAGCGCATGTGCGTCGATTTTACCAACCTCAACAAGGCCTGCCCATAGGATCCATTCCCGCTCCCCCGCATCAACCAGATCGTCGACTCTACTGCTGAGTGCGACCTGTTATGCTTCTTGGATGCCTTCTTAGGCTATCACCAAATCAAGATGGCGGTCGAAGATGTGGAGAATACGGCTTTCCTGATCCCGTGCAGGGTGTACTGCTACACCTGCATGCCGTTCGGATTGCACAATGCGGGCGCAACCTTCCAGCAGCTGATGCACTGTCGATGACATAGTGGTAAAGTCTCGGGAGGCGAAGGCCATGATACAGGACCTGGAAGAAACCTTCGCGAGCCTACTTGAAGTGGACTTGCGGCTCAACCCAGAGAAGTGTCTGTTCGGTGTTCCCTCTGGCAAGCTTCTGGGTTTCCTCGTGTCCCACAGAGGGATCGAGGCTAACCCGGAGAAGGTCAAGGCAATTGAAGACATGAGTCCGCTGCAAACTCTCAGGGAAATGCAGAAGCTTACCGGGCGGGTAACTGCGCTAGGGCGCTTCATCTCCAAGCTAGGGGAACGCGCTTTACTCTTCTTCAAGCTAATGAAGAGGAAGGGCCCGTTCGAATGGACTCAAGAGGCTGACAAAGCGTTTCAAGATCTCAAGAAGTACCTGACCAGCCCTCCTGTGATGGTAGCGCCATGCTCACAGGAGCCCCTGGTGCTTTATCTTGCTGACACACCATACTCCACCAGTGCAGCTGTGGTGGCCGTCCGGGAGGAGCGCCGGACCAAGACTGCACCAGTTGCGGCAACCCCAGGGCAGGAAGGCCCCTCAAGGGCCACACCCTCAGCAGATACAAGTCAGCCTCGGCAAGGAGGCGTCCTCACGGCTGAGGGGGCTCCACCAGTTTGTCAGGAGTTGGGGACTCTTGCGCCTTAGGAGACGCTCGACTCCCCAGAGGGTGCGTACTTCATCGCTGTGCCCGCCCTCGTCGAGCATCCCGTGTACTTCATCAGCACAGTGCTGAGGGATGCAAGGGCACGGTAACCCATGCCTCAGAAGCTCCTGCTCGTGCTGTTGGTGGCCTCACGGAAGCTGCAGCACTACTTCCAGGGTCATCCAATCAAGGTCGTCTCAGCACACCCATTGGAAAGGGTGCTCAGGAGTCTCAACTCAGCAGGAAGGGTCGCCGAATGGAACATCGAACTGCAAGTGTTTCAGTTGGAGTTCAGCATGACTAGGGTCGTTAAGGGAGTTGCACTTGCAGATTTTGTGGTAGAATGGATAGAGGCGCCAGGACTTGAAGCAGGAGAGGACCGGTCGCTTTCCCCAGGAAGTGAGGCGCCGGACGGCTGGGTTATGTACTTCAACGGGGCTTTCTGGCGACATGGCGCAGGGGCTGGTGTGGTGCTCATATCCCCCACTCAGGACAGGCTCCACTACGCCGTGCAATTCTATTTCCAGCATGGAGAAAAGGTTTCCAACAATATAGCAGAATGCGAGGGGCTCATAGCGGGCCTGAAAGTTGTGGTGGCCTTGGGGGTAAAGCGCCTCGTCATCAAAGGCGATTCACAAGTCCTCGTCAACTTCTCCAACAAGGTGTATGAGACGAAGGACGAGCGCATGGAGGCTTATCTAGCAGAGGTTCACAAAATTGAGAAGCAGTTTTGGGGTTTGGAGTTGCAGCATGTGCCCCGCGGCACCAATCAGGAAGCTGACGACATCGCGAAAAGGGCATCCAGGCGGCTGCCTCAGGAGCCCGGAGTCTTCAAGGAGAGGCTCTTTAAACCCTCAGCGGTGCCGCCACCGTTAGGAGCAGCTCAACCTCGGGCGGAGCTCCCCCAGCCGCCTGCCTCGGGAGCTCTGGCCTGTGGACCGACCTCAGGAGCACGCTTGCTCCTGGCGCTGGAGCCTCTGGAGGGATGTTGGACCATGGAACTCAAGAGCTACTTGGCACAAGGGACTTTGCCGCAAAAGGAGGAAGACGCAAAACGCGTGGCACGGCAAGCCATGGCATACTGCATTCAAGATGGAGAGATTTACCGGAAGTGACCAAATGACGCATCCCTATGTTGCATTTCCAGGGAACAGGGGAAGGAGCTGTTGGCAGACACGGCGGAGAATGTGGGCACCACTCATCATCATGAACCCTTGTTGGCAAGGCGTTCCGCAGCGGGTTCTACTGGCCCACAGCACTCAACGACGTCATCGAGCTGGTGAAGGCTTGTGAAGCCTACCAATTCCACGCCAAGCAGATCCATCAGCCGGCTCAGGGCCTGCAGACCATACTGATACGTCTCCAATGTATCTACTTTTCCAAACACTTTTGCCCTTGTTTTGGACTCTAACTTGCATGATTTGAATGAAACTAACCGGACTAACGCTGTTTTTAGTAGAATTACCATGATGTTGTTTCATGTGTAGAAAACAAAAGTTTTCGGAATGACCTGATAATCCTCGGAGACAAGTTTCAGAGAATATAAAATATTCTCACAAAAGATGAAGACCAGGGGGCCCTCACCCTGTCCACGAGGGTGGGGGGCACCCCCCCTATAGGGCATGCCCCCCTATCTCGTGGTCCCCCTGAGGCTCCGCCGACCTCAACTCCAACTACATATATTCCGTCTCGTGGAGAAAAAAAATAAAAGAGAAAGTTTCATCGCGTTTTACGACATGGAGCCGCCGCCAAGCCCTAATCTCTCTCGGGAGGGCTGGTCTGGAGTCCGTTCGGGGCTCCGGAGAGGGGGATTCGTCGCTGTCGTCATCATCAACCATCCTCCATCACCAATTTCATAATGCTCACCGTCATGCGTGAGTAATTCCATCGTAGGCTTGCTGGATGGTGATGGGTTGGATGAGATTTATCATGTAATCAAGTTTGTTTTGTTAGGGTTTGATCCCTAGTATCCACTATGTTCTGAGATTGATGTTGCTATGACTTTGCTATGCTTAATGCTTTCCACTAGGGCCCGAGTGCCATGATTTCATATCTGAACCTATTATGTTTTCATGAATATATGTGTGTTCTTGATCCTATCTTGCAAGTCTATAGTCACCTATTATGTGTTATGATCCGACAACCCCGAAGCGACAATAATCGGGATACTTCTCGGTGATGACCGTAGTTTGAGGAGTTCATGTATTCACTATGTGTTAATGCTTTGGTCCGGTACTCTATTAAAAGGATGCCTTAATATCCCTTAGTTTCCACTAGGACCCCGCTGCCATGGGAGGGTAGGACAAAAGATGTCATGCAGGTTCTTTTCCATAAGCACGTATGACTATTTACGGAATACATGCCTACATTACATTGATGAACTGGAGCTAGTTCCGTGTCACCCTATGTTATAGCTATTACATGAGGAATCGCATCCGGCATAATTATCCATCATTGATCCATTGCCTACGAGCTTTTCACATATTGTTCTTTGCTTACTTACTTTTCCATTGCTGCTGTTACAACTACTACAAAACACCAAAAATATTGCTACTACTATCTTTACCTTTTACCACTGTTACCTTTACTATCATACTATTTTGCTACTAAATACTTTGCTGCAGATATTAAGTTATCCAGGTGTGGTTGAATTGACAACTCAACTGCTAATACTCAAGAATATTCTTTGGCTCCCCTTGTGTCGAATCAATAAATTTGGGTTGTACTTCACCCTTGAAAGCTGTTGCGATCCCCTACACTTGTGGGTCATCACATACCCCTCTAATGGCCATTCGCGGTTTGGGGGCTGGACATCTTGGGCCCGTTTCCTGGGGCGCCAGGGGGCTACCGCTACCTCTACGTTGTCGTCGACAAGTTCACCAAGTGGGATGAGGTGGAAGCTGTCCGCACCATCCCAACAGGCTCCGCAGTCAAGTTCATCAAGGGCCTCGTGAGCCGATTCAGGGTGCCTAACCGCATCATCACCGACAACGGTTCGCAATTCAGCAGCAATCTCTTCAAAACATACTATGCTAATCTTGGAACGCAGATATGCTACGCTTCAGTAGCACACCCTCAGAGCAACGGCTAGGCTGAGCGAGCCAACACGGAGGTCCTGAAGGGCCTCAAGACCAGGACCTTCAAGAAGAAGCTGGAGGCTTGCGGCAGGGGCTGGTACGACGAGCTCCAGTATGTGAGGTGGTCTATCTGCACGACCGCAACCAAGTCGACGGGCGAAACCCCATTCTTCCTCGACTACGAAGTTGAGGCCGTCCTCCCTCACGAGGTCAGGCGTCGCTCCGCACGGGTCCTGGCATTCGACAAGGCGCAGCAAGACACCATGCGAGGGACGGATCTTATGCTGGGGGAGGAACACCGTCGGGAGGCCGCGCTGCGGGCGGCAAGATACCAACAGGCGATGCGATGATACCACTGCCGCAACATTCGCCCCAGGACTCTTGAAGTAGGGGACTTCGTGCTCAGACGGGTCCTCTCCAGGGAGGGGCTACACAAGCTCTCTCCTATGTGGGAGGGCCCGTTCAAGGTTGTTCATGTTTCCAGGCCCGGCTCCGTGCGCTTGGAGACCCAGGAGGGGGTGCCCATCCCGAACGCGTGGAACATTCAACACCTCCGGAGGTTCTACCCTTGAGCGAGGCCCAGTGCTTGTTGAAAATGCCCGGAGCCTGTGAAGAAGGCCAATGCCTGTGAAGCTTGTCGCTTTGGGAAAAGGCCTGGTGCCTGTGAAGCTCGCC
>NC_041381.1:470055644-470104494 GCF_002162155.2 Triticum dicoccoides
GTGCCTGTGAATAAGGCCAATGCCTGTGAAGCTTGTTGCTTTGGGAAAAGACCCGGTGCCTGTGAAGAAGTCCAATGCCTGTGAAGCTCGCACCCCCCTCAAGAAAAGGTCCGGTGCCTGTGAAGAAGGCCAATGCCTGTGAAGCTCGCCACCCGTGACACTCTCATGTAATAATGAGTTGGGGTTGTACACACCTGGAGTCTCCAGAGTGCCTCCCCTGGGCCTCGGGGGCTCCCGCCCACGCCCAGTGGCATCACTTAGCTCCGTGCTGGTGAGAAGACGTCAAAGACTAGATTAGGTGCCGGACGCGACTTTTCATTTGCTTTCTGCAGTTGGCTAGTTCCTCTTTGTTTGAAACTTTAGTTGGAGTTGCTTTCCGTGTTGTGCGGCACCCGGCCTGCGTTTTCCGTCTTTGTCGTTCGCCTGAACCTTCTTTCCTTTCGCAACCCTCGCGAGGGAGGCTGCACGGGCATCCTCATGAGCATCTCCTGGTTTAATTTCGTGAGGTTCCTCGACCTAAGTTTGCAGCGGGAGCGCTCCTCCCAGTCAATGCCCCACGGGCATCATGAAGCTAATGTTGGGCCCCAGCTGATCACCCCTGCGGCCGGGAACTGAAGCCTAACACTCCGGCAATTTTCTTTTTGCAGGCCTCGAGACCCATGACAAGGCCTCTGGCCGGAGCCTCTGGTGGCTGGCACCGCAACAAACCCCTCCCACCGAGCTAAGTTGTTCCTACGCATGAGCACGCAACAACATAGCACGACACGGAAATGATAGAAACAACATGATAATTAAAAGCAACAGTCTAGCACGCCCCCACGGGGCTCCGTACTTCTCTCTCTATGCAGATAAAACAAGATGAGCGTGGCTTGCCCAGCGACAGCTCGAGGGAGAAGATCTGCATCACCCTCCGGAGCTCAAGCGGTCCCCTCATCACGCTTCACCAGGGCATGGCGGTGGGATGATCCGCCTCCCCCCTCGAAGCGAGCGCGACGGTGCGGTGGCTGGTCACGGCCGCTGCTGGAGGAGCTGCTGTCGGAAGGAGAGTCACCGAAGCTTGGCGAGCTACGGGCGCCGCCAGGCGCATGCCCGCCCTCGTCTTCGCCGCTGCCGTCGCCAAGGCTGAGCATTCGGCCATCATAGTCACCTTCGGGGCAGCACCCGGCACGGCATCCATCTCCTTCGAACACCCTCACGAAGAGGGTGGCGTCGTCGTCGAACCTGAAGTGGAGAGTGCATCGTTGGCCTAGGCCACGCGCGCGGGCAAACGTCTGCCAGCCACGAGTCAGCGCCACGTTTCCGGCAATGGAAACCTCCACCGCCACCCAAGAGGCCTTGCTACAGCAGCCGTCCGCCTGGAGCCAGAGCCCGCCCGTGGCACCAGCTGGCAGCTCGCCGGTGAAGAAGCGAGGGAGCTGGAGCCAAGTCCCGGCCGGATCCTCCGACCAAATGACGAACTCCAGCAACACCTCCGCCGAATGGAATCGAGGGCGGGGAGGCCGCGCAGCCACGGCGCGTCTCCCCCCGCCAATAAAGTGGCCTCCACCGAGCGAGGGGCCTCCACCGAGGCCTCGGGCAATCTTCGCAGGAGTCGTGGGATGCTTGCGGGGGTGGCCCCTGCCACGCTTGGCTGGAGGGGAGTCAGGCCCCTCCCGGCGGGCCTTCCCCTTCTCCGCGGCCGAAAACCTCTTCGTGGGCGCCATGGGATGCGACGATCCAAGGGGGAGAAGCGAAGAAGAAGAGGCGGAGCAAGGAGAGATGGACTGTAAGGGCTCACGTTGTTCCGTACTTATAGCCGGAGGAGGCCAACTGTCGGCCTCCATGATCATAGGTAATCATAAACCATTCCGCATGCAGGGACTTGTCATGTCGAACGGTTGTCGATGCATCGTGGGGAAGCGGAGACGCCCACGTCCAATCAACCGCCACGCGGCGCCCAAGGCCGCAGGCTGTTGGGGCCCATGGCGCTTCGCTCTTGCCCCTTCGCTTCTCTGCTAAGCCAAGTCCGAGCGCGCCTTGGGTCCGGGGGCTACTATCGGTGTTCTGGGAATGGGGTCCCCAGACTTGCCTGCCTACGGCATGCGGCGTGGCTCGAGCAGTGGCCCAGTACGGCCCATCTTCATCAACTCAAGTTCAGGACCCTCACGAGGGGCCAAGCCTCGCGGGGCGGACGACAGGAAGCTTCCTCAGGAGCGGCCTCACCAGGCAAGCTCGCGAGGAGGCGGAGAGATCAAGGCAAGGGTACCTCACGAGATGCCCGTGACGCAAGCCATAACGACCGAGGCCAGGCGGGCGCCAGGCGGGCGCAGTCCTATGTAGTGTCCTTGTTCCCTCTTTGGTGCAAAGGGAGCATGCACAAGCCAAGGCATCAGGCAAAGGCTACAGTTTCGGTGCAACAAGACCAAGACCAGCAGAGCGGCAGGATGGAGGTCACCGTGGAGCCCAAGACGGCGTCATCATCAGTCTTTGGTAGTCGAAGACCAACTTTAGTCAGGATAAGTGTAATAGATGTTCCCCTTCAAAACGGCCAATTGTTGGCGCCCTTCCCGCTCAATATTTGGGAAGAGTGACAGGGCCTCTATAAATAGGATAGCCACCCACCATAGAAGGGGATGGGAGAGAGGGGGATTCAGTTCATCCACACCCATCACCAGCTCAAGAACGCCTCTCCTCGCGAGGCAGTTCTTCCTTTGTATTGTTCATCATCAGCCCCTGAGGCAATCCACCACACCACAAACTAGAGTAGGGTATTACACCACAACGGTGGCCAGAACTAGTATAAACTCCGTGTCCCTTGTGTTGCTCATCCCGCTAGCCTAGATTCCTTGTGAGGCTTTGTGACGTGAGTTGGTAGAGGAGAGATCTTCGTGCGCACCCCAGGGTTCGACCCTCAAGGGTCTACCGGAACCCGAAATCCGACAATGCTTTGTCTGTTTTCTGAGTTTTACGTAAAATAAAAAATGAGCAAAAAAAAAGTTCTCAGAATGCTCTGAAAATTTAATACAAACTTTTTATGAATATTTAAGAATTTTTGGTGCAAATAATACCAGAGGGAGGTGCACCAGGTGGGCACAACCTACCTGGGCGCGCCAGGACCCCTAGGCGCGCCCTGGTGGGTTGTTGTCCCCACGTGGGCCCCCTCACTTACCTCTTCTTCCCACATCACCACTTACCTCCAGAAAAAAATCACCATTGCTCTCTCTCTCTCTCTCTCTCTCTCTCTCTCTCTCTCTCTCTCTCTCTCTCTCTCTCTCTCTCTTTCTTGCTCCCAAAACCGCGGATTTCGATCTCTTTGCATGAAGCTCCATTTCCAAAACTGTTTCAGGGGATTGTTGCCTGGTATGTGACTCCTCCATTGGTCCAATTAGTTTTTTATTTAGTGGTTTATATTTTGAATAATTAGTTACTCTTGGTGCTATTGTAGATGAGCTTGCATGTTGAATTCTTAGAGTTCTAAGTAGTTTGAATGCTTGCTATGGCCTTTATGCATCTCTATGAGTAGTTGCTTTCAATTTTGTGAAGTTTTGTTGAGAAATTTTTTGTGGACTAAAAATTTCAGAATTTTGTTCATAGGAAAAAGATGAGTATCTTTAGGAAGTTTGCTTCCAACAAGAACTCCAAGGGAGTTATTGGGGAGTCATATGATAGTGATCTCCATACCCGGAGAATGGCGGAGGTACGGCCGTGTGAATGGCCGCACAACCGTTCATGGAAGGGGCCGGAATCCTTCAGGAGTTTGCACAATATTCTATTAGTGTCGGCCTCACCAACTTCATCGCAGCTGAATGCGAACAGTATCATCTCCTCACAAATTCATTTGTGCAAAGTTTTCATTTCTTGAGTAGGAATAATCCCCATGAGGTGCAGTTTAACTTATATGCTGAACACCATCAGATCCGCTTACTGAATTTTGTGACATATGCATGCTTCCTTCTGATGGTAGTTTAGTAGAGCCTAGGCCCACAAGGTTTGAGGGATTTTACCGTACTCTGGCAGTATGGGATGAGAGAGGGGTATCGAGTATCACTGCCACTATACACTTTCCTGTTGTGCATTATTTTGCTCTTTTCATTACTAAGTGTTTACTTGCTAGAGAGAAGGTAGGTGCACTTAGTGCTCCAGACTTTGTTGTCGTGCACTTTACGGCGACAACACTTATAGCTTGGGAGCTATTGTGGCACGTCGCATCCACCTTAACAGATCTAAGGGTAAAATACATGGTGATATTTATGCTACTCACTTAGCGAGTCACTTTAATGTTCAGATACGCCAGCATGATATCTTTGCCCAAGTTTTACCTAGATCACGCGGCTATGGCATACCACCAGTTTATTGATAGCGAGAACATTGACATTCCTGTTCCTTATAACCTAGTTTTCAGTGTGTAAACGCGTGATATTATTCCATTACCTGCACCTGCTTTGTTTGATCCTAATGCCAGGGGCGGATACGGGATTATGCTTGAGGACATTGTCGCTTACCAGAACAACCTGGTTGCGGCACATGAGGAGCCTCAGCAGTGGAACCCTCAGGTGCCCGCTCCCTAGCACTTCAACATAGGACCTCATGGCTTCTATCAGTGGCCTTAGACCAAGTTAGGCCAAAATCCTAAGCTTGGGGGAGTACGTATTTCCACTGACATTACTTTCATGTTCACACATTTCATTCCAGTTGTCGGTGTTCACACTTTTTCATTGTATTATCCATGCTAGATTTATTTTCTCACCCTCTTCTTGTGTGTTTGAAAAGCTTTGAGAAAATGCAAAAATATTTCCTGCTTCTTTTTTATTTTTTCTATCTAGAGTAGTTAGTTGTAGTATTTAAAAAGAAAATCCAAAAATATTTCCTTGTTCGTCTTTTGCTTGTTGGGATCTTTCCCGTGTAATTAGATTTTCTCATTTTTATTTCTCCCTTTTATTTGCTCGTTCAAGAAAAAACAAAAACTCCAAAAATATTTGGATTTTAGTGTGTTTCTCTCAATTTCTTTCCTTTCTATTGGGCCATACCGAGGAGAAGACCACGATGAAAATGTTGAGTGGTTCTCATATGCATTAGTGTTGTTCTAATAAAGTGCCCATATTACCTTGTCTTCTCCTTTTGAATAAAATGTTTGCAGATTCCAGCTTAGTCCATGGCACTATTGTACTTTATTATTCTCACATCGTTCGGTCGTGCAAGTGAAAGGCAATAATGATGATATTTGATGAACTAGCTGCGGCAAAGAGAAACGGGTATGAACTCGACTTATTCTGTTTTTGTAAATATGTTTAACCTAGTATCCTTGATTCAGCCTATTATGATCAAACATTTTTGCAATGAAAATTAAAGATTATAGTTTCTCATGCCATGCATAAGTAGCTAGGAGTGGATAATGATTTATCTTGGATGTCAACATTGCATTAAAATGTTTGTGATGTAGTATGATGATATGGTATCCTCCTCTAAATGTTCGAGTGGCTTGACTTGGCACATGTTCATGCATGTAGTTGAATCAAAACCAACATAGCCTCTATGATATTTATGTTCATGGTGTTCATATCCTACTCATGCTAGTATCCAATGTTACTTATGCATAATGCATGTTCATGACCATTTTCACTCTCTAGCTAGCCGCTTCTCAACCTAATTGCTAGCCTTCGCCTGTACTAAGCAGGAATTCTGCTTGTGCGTCAAAACCATGAAACCCAAGTTATTCCAGATGAGTCCACCATACCTACCTATATACGGTATTACCCTGCTGTCCTAAGTAAATTTGCATGTGCCACCTCTAAAAACTTCAAATAAATGTTCTTTTTGTGTACCTGGATTGTTCATAGAGTGACAGGAGGTAGTCAGTATCTTCCATGCTAAGCGGGTTATTCTCACGATGAGTGTTTATTCACTCATCCTTGCACGAGAGGGGCAGTAATAGGGGTTCCCAGTCCTGAATTCAAATTGCAAATAATTAAACAAAACTCCCTCAGGACTATTGTTGGTATGGACATCACCCGTTGTTTCGGATAAGCCATGGAGTGTGACTGTTTGTGGAGGGGGAGTAAACCTTTACTTTTATCGCTTGGCAACCGCCACTAATGTGTTTAGCATGGAAGATACCGATAACTAATGGTCGCGAAGTAAACAAGAAGGGTGCATTTCTCAAAATTTCATTTACCTCTGTTTTAAAAAAGCTCTGGTGTCGTTGCAAATCAATGCTTCCCTCTACGAAGGGACTATCTATTTACTTTTATGTTGTGTCATCACCTTCACAAATAAGCGCCAGAACCTGAGAGCACTATTGTCATCCTCATGCATTGTGTGTAGATAATGTTGGGTGCATCATGACTGGATCTTTTCTACCATGAATTACAATGTTTAGTTGCTGCTTGAACTTTTTGGAGGTACTCTGCATTTATGTTTTGCGGTCCCAGAAAGGGCTAGCGAGATACCACTATTGTCATATTATATCCTGGTTGTTTTGACAATGTGTTGATGTTTGAGATATCTTATTATTGCTCACTAGCTTATTATGTCATTGATATGAGTTAATATAATTTTTAAGAGTTATTGTCGACATGGTTAGTTATAATCTTGGCTGAAAACCTGGGTGCTACTTAAGCTTATTTATGTAAACAAGAGCAAAAGAGTTTCTAAAAGTTTTTCTTTTTCACTTTCAATTTATCAACTGAATTGCTTGAGGACAAGCAACGGTTTAAGGTTGGGGGAGTTGATACGTCTCTTCGTATCTACTTTTCCTAATGCTTTTCCTCTTGTTTTGGACTCTAATTTGCATGATTTGAATGAAACTAACCCGGACTGACGATGTTTTCAGCAGAACTACCATGGTGTTGTTTTTGTGCAGAAATAAAAGTTCTCAGAATGGAACGAAACTTTTTGGAGAATTATTTCATAATAAAAGAAAAATACTGGAGCCAAGAACCACCAAAGGGGGGCACCTGGGTGGGCACAACCCACCAGGGCGCGTCCCCCTCCAGGCGCGCCCAGGTGGGTTGTCCCCACCTGGTGGCCCTGCTGACCCTGAAACCGAAACTATAAAAACACATTTTTCCAAAAAACAGGGAGAAAGAATTATCGGGTTTCACGAGACGGAGCGTCGCCACCGCCTATTCTTCATCGGGAGGCCAGATCTGGAATTCATTTGGGGCTCCGGAGAGAGGGATCTTTGTTATCACCAACCTTTCTCCATCGCCAATTCCATGATGCTCCCCACCAGGACTGAGTAATTCCTTCGTAGGCTCGCTAGTCGGTGAGTAGTTGGATGAGATTCACCATGTAATCAGGTTAGTTTTGTTAGGGCTTGATCCCTAGTATCCATTATGTTCTGAGATTGATGTTGCTATGACTTTGCAATGATTAATGCTTGTCACTTTGGGCCCGGGTGCCATCATTTCAGATCTGAATCATTTATGGTATCATCATTATATCTATGTTCTAGATCCAATCTTGCAAGTTATAGTCACCTACTGCTTGTTATGATCCAACAACCCAGGAGTGACAATAGTCGGGACACTTCCCGATGATGATCGTAGTTTGAGGAGTTCATGTATCACAGTGAGTTAATGCTTTGTTCCGGTTCTCTATTAAAAGGAGGCCTTAATATTCCTTAGTTTCCAATAGGACCCCGCTTCCACGGGAGGGTAGGACAAAAGATGTCATGCAAGTCCTTTCCATAAGCACGTATGACTATTTATGGAATACATGCCTACATTATATTTATGAACTGGAGCTAGTGCCGCATCGCCCTAGGTTATGACTGTTACATGATGAATATCATCCAACAAATTACCGATCCAATGCCTCAATTTTCCTACATATTGTTCTTGCTAAGTTACTATTGTTACTATTGTTGCTGCTACTACTGTCAAAACTATCATACTACTTTTCTACTGATCACTTTGCTGCAGATAATTAATCTCCAGGTGTCGTTGAATTGACAACTCAGCTGGTAATACTTGCAAATATTATTTGACTCCTCTTGTGTCGAATCTATAAATTGGGGTTGAATACTCTACCCTTGAAAACTGTTGCGATCCCCTATACTTGTGGGTTAGCACCCCCCCTTTTTCCATTCTTCTCGGATGTCGCAACCAGATGTTGTAGCCCTGGAGCCAGATGCCACCGATGACGACCCCTACTACATCGAGGGTGCCTACTACTACGTGCAGAACCCCGATGATCAGGAGTAGTTTAGGAGGATCCCAGGCAAGAGGCCTCCGCCTCTTCGATCTGTATCCCTGTTTGTGCTAGCCATCTTATGGCACCTTGTTTAACTTATGTATGTACTTAGATATTGTTGATTCCACTGACTCGTTTATGACTAAGCTTATGTATTCGAGCCCTAAAGGCACCTGGCTAGTAAAAAGAAGATTGTATGAATTTAATTTGTGTTTAGAGTTGTGTTGTGATATCTTCCCGTGAGTCCCTGATCTTGATCATACATGTCTGCGTGTATGATTAGTTTACGATTGAATCAGGGGTGTCACAACGTCATTGTATATACCTTCGATGTTCAAAAGCACAACAAAGATGATGCTTTAGATATGATTTACAAATGCTATGATGACAAATTCAAATATTTAAATCCATATTAAATTTGAATTTTTTAATCCATGCTTTAGTTAGAATGTACACCGTTCATATAGCAATGTGGTGATGTCATCCATATCTTAAATGCAAATGAATTTAAGCTTGTTCAATGCATATATAGTATATACAACAAGTTGACCACTTCACATTAATGTCCACTATATTCGTATATGCTTACAAATACCATGAGCTCTTATTTGATTCATTTATTAAGAAAAAATAGGAAGTTTTTCTAATATGTTTGAATCCACTAATCCATTAAATTATGATGTATGTAAGTCTTTTTCACACACTTCCTCGGCCTCTTATCTGTCTAG
This sequence comes from Triticum dicoccoides, assembly GCF_002162155.2. Taxonomy (NCBI): domain Eukaryota; kingdom Viridiplantae; phylum Streptophyta; class Magnoliopsida; order Poales; family Poaceae; genus Triticum; species Triticum dicoccoides. Next base: position 470,064,545 of record NC_041381.1, read on the forward strand.
CTAGCACTCACTTTCTTTTGCGCACGCATACACACACTCATTCCCTTTCTTTGGGTCGGTCTCACACGATCTCTCTAGGTCTTTCCATCTCTCACACATGACTCTCTCTCTCTCTGCATATGCCCCCATGCCCCCTATCTCCCTATTTCTTGCATAAACACACGATATTTTTACTAGCTCCCTCTCTCTCTATCCCTCTCTCTCTCTCTTGCGCATAAAACACATGATCGATCATTGCTAGCTCGTTTCCTTTCTCTTTGGGTCGGTCTCGCGCAATCTCTCTCGATCTTTCCATCTCTCACACATGACTCTCTCTCTCTCTCTCTCTCTCTCTCTCTCTATATATATATATATATATATATATATATATATATATATATATATATATATGCGTATGCCCCCTATCTCCCTATTTCTCACATAAACACACGATATTTTTACTAGCTCCCACTCTGACTCTCTCTCTCACTTACGCATAAAACACATGATCGATCATTGATAGTAGCTAGGTATAGGCAGGGGCAAATCTACATCGTGGTCTGGCCCACCCTGGGATTTTAGATTGGCTTATATATCATAGGAGACAGAGATGGTGAAAAAGTAAAAGCACATCCCTGTTTATTAGCCTTACTGCACTGGGAATGTATCCGGTGCATCCGCCCTTGTGATACTGCTGGTGCACCAAATGCCATAGAATTTTTTTTTTAAACTGAAAAAAGCCTAGCACCTTAACGCAACATCAATGAATGATGTCGCCAAATTTTGTAGAAAAATTTAATATATTTTTAAAAATACAAAAATGACAAATTTGACATCAGTGTGATAATGGGCCAAATCTAAAGCCCAAGTTATGTTATATACTTTTTAGTGTTGAATTTGTCATTTTATGTTTTTTGACCTATGTTTCAAATTTTGATTTGAAATTTTGTGAAAATCTACATTTATGTTGTGTGAGCGCGCTAATATTTTTCAGAATTTTTTAACATTTTAAAAGCACAATATGAGTCTGGTGCACCAGTAGCACCACAAGCTCCGGTGCACTAGATATTTCCCCTCACTACACTATGGCCTATTGCACTCAGTAGGCCGACATTCTTTGATTGTTCTATTGTTTCCTTCAGACTCGTTGATCAAAGTGTCCCAATGCGAGGAACTTGCTCTCTGTTGCGAGTGAAATATGATATTTGTGGTCAATTGTTTTCCAAGGTGGGCCACTCAATATCGAAATCCTAGATTCGACATTGGGTAGAGGACACCCTCGCAGACTATATCTCCCTCCTATAACACACACACACACCTTAGCTTGGGTTAGTACGTCCCTCCCTCTCTAACACACATAACCCCTCTCTCTCTCTCTATCACTCTCTCTCTTCGGCCTCTTCTCTCTTATAGAAGGATGACTGATCTCATATAGTTAGGTCTATATCTCTTTCTAGCGCGCGCACACACACACACACAAATCAATCTCATTCTCTATTTAGGCCCCCCTCGCACACATTATCCTCTTGTCGTCTCACCATCAAGTAGGACTGTCGAACTCTCTCTTTCCCTCTCTCTCTCTCTCTCCATCTCTTTGAGCCTCTTCTCTCTTACACATGGACACTGATCACACTCAATATATAGTTAGGTCTCTCTCCTCCCTCTTTCCCCCCACACCGATTGATCTATCTCTTTAGTTAAGTCTACCTTCCACACACACCAAATCCCTCTCTCCCTCTTAGGATCAAGTAGGCCTCTTGGATTGATACTTTACCACTTTTAGTAAAGGATTTTGATACGATTTTCACTGGGATTTTGATATTTCTCACATCTTTCTAAAGTTAACCCTTCAAGAAAAAAGAAACTCGAGCAACTTTCGTATCACCAATGCATCTAGAGTGCAAGACAGGCTCTCGTACGACCATCATACCAACGCTCGATGGTTTCCCCTCATCTACAGTAACAACTTTACTGAGGGCACACAATGCATCAGAGAAACACAACCGTCGCCACACCATCCAGAACAGAAGGAAAAGCTAGAGATCCAGAGAAGAAGAAGTTTTTTTGTCTCCATTCCCATTCATCGCATCATCACCCTAGGGAGAGGAATTCCAAGTTGTAAGACTAGGGTTTATAACTCTATTTGTATTCATATCAAGATTGAGACTCATTTAATCGTTCATATTATTATCGATAAGATTATCCTTGAATTATTCTCTAAGATGTATGGTGCTTCTTCCCCTATGTGTGAGTAGTTCCCCCGAGGCGTGGGAGATGTAGACGATTGGTAAGATTCATTTGTGCCCATTCTATATGTCGTCATTCCGTGTAATAGTTTTAGGATTGTTCGGTAAGTTGTCAATCTATGGTGAGCACAATGTATGTTGTCTAATTTAAGGGCCCACACAGCATGATCTTAATACCTACATACCTAACACATATTGTCTAGTGAATCTGTGACCTCCATGTGACAGGTGGAGATATCTACGAGGATCGAAGACAGTATGAGACAACAGTGATCCACTGAAATTAATGCATTGTGTTGGTCTCAAGACCTTAACCATGGAGACGACCAGGATGTGGCAGTGTCGAAGTAGGACTATAGAAGACAAGAGGGGGGTGAATAGGCGATTTTTAGGAAAGTCTTCAAAACATGGAAGTTTCGAATACAAACGATAGAAACAACCTAATTGATATGCAGCGGAAGATAAACTACAACAAGCAAGCCATAATGAAGTATGCAATAGCATTAATGTTTGAAGATTAATAGCAGCTAGGTAGTAGGATCAGGATGGAAGATAGTATGAAGCCAATCAACAATAGTAGTCAAGCAATGAAGTCAATCGGATAAAACAATAAGCAATGACTTCATGAAGACAAACTCAAAGTAAAGGAGGGAAGAGATAGAACCAGTTGCTCGTTGAGGACACAGGATTTGTTGGACCAGTTCCAGTTGCTGTGACAACTGTATGTCTGGTTAGGGAGGCTGAGATTTAACTCAGAAGACCGTGTCTTCACCTTATTCCCCTTGAGCTAAGGTCACTTAGTCCTCGCCCAATCACTCTGGTAAGTCTTCAAGGGAGACTTCCAAACCTTCACAGACTTTGTTCACTCGGCAATCCACAATGACTCTTGGATGCTCAGAACGCGATGCCTAACCGGCTGGAGGATACATAGTCCTCAAGTGTAATAAGTCTTCAGGTCACACAGACAGAAAGACTTCAGTGATGCCTAACACTCTTTGGCTCTGGGTGTTTGGGCTTTGTCCTCGCAAGGATTTCTCTCTCTCAAATGCTTCGAGGTGGGTTGCTCTCAAACGACAAAAGCCGTATACAAACTCTGAGCAGCCACCAATTTATGGTGTAGGGGGTGGGCTATTTATAGCCACCAGGCAACCCGACCTGATTTGTCCAAAATGACCCTGGGTCACTAAGGAACTGACACGTGTTCCAACAGTCAGATTTCAAACACACACGGCAACTTTACTTGGGCTACAAGCAAAGCTGACTCATCCAACTCTGGATAAGATTTGCTCTCATTATCTTCGCTCGAAGACATAGGATTTGGGTTGAGCATCACTTCAGTCACTCTGACTTAGTTCACTTGGACCCCACTTAACAGTACGGTGGTTCCTATGACTCAACAAAGAAGAAAGGAAACGACGAAAACACACAGTCTTCGCGCTCCATTGTCTTCACGTAATGTCTTCTCATGTCATAGTCTTCAATATGAATATCTTCTCATACCACCATTGTCTTCAATGTCTACATACATTTTTAGGGGTCATCTCCGGTAGGTAAACCGAATCAATGAGGGACACTACCTGCGTTATCCTGCAATTCTCACAAACGCATTAGTCCCTCAACCAACTTTGTCATCAATACTCCAAAACCAACTAGGGGTGGCACTAGATGCACTTACAATCTCCCCCTTTTTGGTGATTGATGACAAACTGGTTGAAGTTTTCAACGGGGATAAAGTATGTGAAATTGTAAGGATAGGAATTGTCTTCATAAGTAGCAAGGGCTCCCCCTGAAGATGTGCATATTAATAATTTGCTTTTGGATTGCAAATGCACATGGCAGGTTGTACTTATGGAGATCCACTTCAACTTATGAAGATAATTCATCATGCATGAAGTGATATAACAAGTAGAATGACATGCATAATGAAAAATGGACGTCTGCAGGATGATCTAAGTGCGGAAGTTATCATCGCATCAGAGTAAAGCAAACACGTAGCAGAAGTAGCAGACGACCATCAAGTTTAGGTGTTACAACTCAAAGAACCAAATGTATCAAAATGCAAGAGTTGTAAGCACGCAGCCAAATATAATGCAACCGCCCATATGAACCCGCTTGAAGACTATCAACTCATACGCTTCTCCCCCTTTTGTCAGTAATGACCAAAAAGGTTTGAAGACATAGAGCATCTACTCGTCTTCTTGATGAGTAGGTGAAGTAGCAGGGTTGTTGTCATTGGGTGGCGGTGCAGAGGAACTTGGTGCAGTGTCGATGCGCGCAGTAGTTGGAGCTGGTGAAGTAGCGTCATCTTCATCATCGATCACTCTAGCATTAACTGTTGCCGCGGAGGAGGAATATTCAGAGTCTTCAAGAGATGGAGTTCTTCATAAGACAGCATTCTGTGGAGGAGTGGAGTCAAACTGAAGTCTTTCATTGAAGCCATCATCTTGAAGATCTGCTTCAGCACTAAGCAGGGTCAAACTCTTCCATGATCTCCGGCAAGTTTCATGAGAAACAAAGGCATTCTTGGTGGCAAGGTTGCGAATGCGATTGACATCCACCAAGAGGCTTTGCATCTGTCTTTTGAGCCAAAAGTGATATTTATCCTGTTTCTGATGAAGGGCCACAAGAAGTTCTCGGTCATTGAGAACGCGAGAGCGCTTGCGAGGCCTTTGGGCAATGGTGCTTTCAGTGGCTTCAGTGGGCGCTCTGTGAGGCAGACGAGTGTTACCAGCAAATGGATAGATTCGTGTTGTTGCTTGAACACCTTCAATAGGTTGAGTGAAGCTTTGGTGCTCGGCATTCTGAAGACAAAGAGGCTTCTTGGCAGGGTCAGGATACATAGCATCAACTGACATATCAACTTCTGGTGGAAATATTATATGATTGCGAGCAGAGGGTTGATAGTTGACAGTAGAGTGTCGCTTTATGAGGCGCATGACCCATGGAGCATAAAACTTCAGACCAAAGAGATCAGAACCAGAGGCAGCCAGTTGTCTGATGAAGAAATCTTGTGCATTGAAACTGATGTCATTGTAAATGTAGAAGACCAAAGTCTTCATAGCTCCTTCAAGCTTTGCCGCTGATGAATGTCCTTTGATAGGCCATAGAGTCTGCCTGATGATATGATATATGGTGCGTGGCAGATACTCAAGGTCTTCAACAAAGAACTCTATTGGATATTCAGCATCACGGGGCAAAGGCTTCATCATGCTCAGCATCTGACTCATATTGGGTTCAGGCTTATGAAAGATGCTCTCTACAGCATTGCGGTGTAGCTGACAGTCAGGTTCATACAGTTCTCCGGGAGTGGACAGGCCTGTAAGCTCGATAATATCCATAGCTTTGGCTTCATGATGAACGTTTCTGGTCATCCACTCGAGAACCCAAGTCTTTGTATCTTTGTTGTAGCCGCGAATGTGCAGAGTGGCATAGAATTGAAGCAATAGCTCTTCATTCCAATGTTCTTTGTCTGTCACAAAGTGGAGCAGACCAGCATCACGAAAGCAATCAAGTGCTTCTTCTAAGCATGGCAGTCCAGTAATGGCTTCAGTGTCAAGGCGCATATGAGGGAAAATGCGCCCTTGATCATATAACACGCATGAGTAATAGCTTCTCTATTGATAGCTCCAGAACCGATCTGATGCAATTCTTGGCTTCGTGTAGGGGTTCTTCGAGCTGTCAAAGAATGTGTTGTGGCTCTTGAAGCCATTAGCATTGAAGGACCCCGGGGAGTTGGCAGTACCTGGAAACCTTGGCAACCTGGGCTTTGGCTTCTGCACTTGAGGCCTATGCTCAATATGATAGTCAAATTGCGGTCCTGAGGCAGAGGGTGGAGGCACCAGAACGGGCCATCGGACAGTGGTGAGCTGACCATGACTGTATGCTTGCTCAATTGTGTGAGGCCTTGGAGGCGGAACAGGAGCAAAGGCAACATCAGAGGTAGGCTGCACGACAGGTGCTTTGGGAGCAGTTGTCATGTTGACTTCAGGTGCAGCATCCTCATTGGCTTCGGGTGCAGCATCCTCATTGACTTCAGGTGCAGCATCCTCATTGACTTCAGGTTCAGTAGCCACATTTTCTTCAGGCACAGTTAGTGTAGGCTCCACATTAGCATCAGCCATGACTACGTCACTGGCTGTATTGACGTTGGCAGTGGCAGCCTCAACATTTTCAGCCTCCACTTGAGGAGCTGGAGGGTCAGACACAGACACGTTCAGATCATGAACTGCTTCTTCTTGAATGGGGGGAGTAGAGACATGTTCTTCTTGACGCTCTTCATCGGCTGATGTAGCCGGATTGTCTTCAGCAGCATGTGCTTCAGACTCGGAGACATTCACAGTTGGAGCAGGTTCAAAAAGTACTTGCCGTGCAACAGGTGAACATTGCACTTCTCCTTCTGGAACGCTCGACAGAGGGACTTCAGGCCTTTGTCCTCTGCGAAGCCTGCGAAGAGCTGGCTTCACTTTAGGAGATGGAGTTGGTTGAGCCTGAAAGTCTTCATCCTCTTCTTGCACGTTGGGGGTAGCTTGTTGTTGTTGTAGGGGAGTACTGGGGAGTCTTGTTCTTGTGGGCGATCAGCCCATGAATTATCCTGTGCAATTGGCGTTAGAGGACGACCAATGTTGATGAGTTCGCTATTCGTACGAACAGGCGATGATACCACATTGTATTCGATCGGAGGAAGAACTTCATCATCTTCAACATTGTCATGATGACCAATGTCTTCAGCAGCGGTGGGTTCAGCTGCTGGAATATCTTCAGCTTCAGGAGCCTCTGTGGAAGCAGGCTCATGCACAGTCATGCAAAGTTCTTGGGATGCAGATGCAGGATGAATCACTAAGATGGGTTCAACAAAAAGGGGCTCTATGGGAGCAGCCCGATTTTTCTTGGTCTTGCGCTTCTTCTTGGAGGGAGCGGCATTAGAGGCTTCGGTATTCTTCCTCTTTCTGGCTTCTGCCTCTGCATCCCTCGTTTTCTTCTGTTCAGAAGCGGTTGTGGTGACCTTTGGCTTCGAGCCAGTCATGCTACTTGGGAAGATAATACGTGGAGCTTCTTGGCTTGAAGGTGCAGGCTGATCAGCAAGGAACTTCTTCTTTTTCTTTGCAGCCATTCTGGGGTCAATGCCAGGACAGCCAAGTGACTTGCGCTTCTCAGCCTCATTGTAGGCAAGCACACACTTATCAGCCAAACTCTTTATGCACTCACGAGAGCCTTGAGCTTCTTGGCGCTTCTTCTGAAAAGCTTCTTTAAGCTCATGCAGCATGACCTTGAAGTTTCTGACGTCTTGAACACTCAGCTTGGCCACATGCTTCTTGAATTGAGCCTTCTCATAATCAATCTTGTGCTTGAGCTCAACGATTCTCTGAGCGAGAGCCAGCTCAGAAGCAATGGCGCCATTGAAAGAGACGCTGAGGCCAATTGGAAGCTCTAAATCTTCAAAGCTGACATTTGGGGTGTCGAACCACTCATCAATGAAATTGTGGATGATGGCCACATCAAAGAGAGGCAAATTGCTGAAGATTTCTGCTTCTTCCTTGCTCTTTATCAGCTGCTCAAGAGCATCATCCGCAAGATCTTCATCACTTGATAGATCAATGGGTTCTTCACGCAGTATAGCAGCAGGAGTCAGAGCTTGGTCAGCACGCCTGACAAGTTGCTTTTTCTTCTCCGTCCTCTTGGAGATACGGGATTGATCTTCAGACTGCACACTGGCTTCAGGAGGTGCAGTGGCCAATGGCTTCACACGAGAAGCTTTTGGTGGTACGGGTTTAGAAGCCTTTAGCTTCTTCTACTTCTGTGGCTTCGAAGGAGGAGCTGGGGCTTCATCAGAATCAGCCTCATTGTCAGAATGATCCACTTTGGCACCTTGTACCAAGATGTAGGAGATGAGGCCATCAAGGTTTGCAAAGGGGCCAATTCTATTTTCTTCAGCTTCACGAGTCCCATCCTCACGGGGAGCAGAGGGACCAGGATTGAAGTCCAATCCCCATGACTTCTTGTTTTCCCTTGCTGAAGACACAACAAACTAGAAGTTGCGCTTGAAGAGATTGTCATCGCGACACCAGAGTAATGATGATGGGTCGGCTTCTTCAGGCTGTGGTCGACGGACCATGCAAGGATAGATTTCTTGCTCAATGGCTTTAGCTCTGTTCTTGGGTTGAAGGCCTCGATAGAGAATATCGCCCCAAGGACTCTTGATAGCATTTTTCTCTGCATATTCCTTGGTGACGAACTTGTACTTGAACCATTCTTCAGCCCAATAGCGTCGAATCCATTGGATTCGTGTCTTGCGCTGATGATAAGTCTCTTCAGGGTCTGTCTTGTACAGTTCTGCTAGGTCATCAGGCAGATCTTTGGATGTTCCTCCTCTGCGCTGTCTGCCACCCTTCCTTGCTGATTTTTCTACAGCCATGAACTTCAAGCTGAATGGCTTCAATACGTTCAGAGGCTTCAGAGATTTACGCTTGCTGGTCAAGCAAGAACTGGCTTCAGGAGAATTGATATGATGTTGTAAGTATTCTGCAAACGAATGCGGACTATGAGAACCAAGGGATTCTCCCACGGACATGTACCTGTGACAGCATTAGAGATGCGAGGAAAGGGGAAGAGGTCATATGCATTCTCAGAAGATTTTGAAGATAAATCAGTTTGAAGACATTAACCTCATGATGCGAAGACATTCACTTATATGTGGTGAGTTGGTTCCAAATTTGTACCAATCCGTGAATAAGTACAAGTGAGGAATCAAACTAGATAGGAAATCTAAGTGAGTAGACTAGGCATTATGAGATGTAGATAGAATAGATCAAACATTTAGTAGGCAGAAACAACTTTCGGTAAGTAGGATGAATCTATGAAGATCAAAAAGGTGGTAAAAATAGATTTATAATTACCGCACGAAGAACTGCTAGATGGGAAGAATGAGAGACCGAGAAGTTCAGCCCACCATGCCCTAACTTGGCGACGGAGGACACCTACGGCGACGGCGAAGAGAAAGATGTCCGCGGCCGGCGTGAGGACGGCGTCGGAGAAGTCGCGGCAGCTAAGCGCTTCGTCGCCGGCGTCGTCGAGAGCTAGCGGTGGCGCTAGGGTTTTGACGGAGGTGGAGAGGTGGAAGAAGGATTTCTTTACCGCAGGGGACACATATTTATAAGTAGGTGTGCAGCACAGCGCAATTACGCAGGTGCCCCTGTCTGTTCACATCCGTGGGGTACGTGGCAAGCATGCAACATATTTAGAATTGTCCCACGTTCCCACGCCCGCCAAGTATGTCGGATGTTTGTTCCGGCTTCTCCGGATATCGACAATTAAGATGATTCATTTAAATAGAACTTGATGTTTGTCTCTGTGTCTTCTGCTGACAAGGATGCAGAGAAGACATTCGACAGTTTCAATAGAATGCATATGATTTGGACAGATAGAGTTTGAGATAGTAAGCAGTGAGAGATTAGGGTCCAATCACATTCACTTAGTTCAAAAGATTCAACAGTGAAGACATAGCTATAAGTGAATGCTGTACAGGACAGAATGCTAGTATATATATGCAATCAAATCACTATAGCGCAGAAAAATCATGAAGATAAATTGAAATTGAAGACAAACCAAATGCGAAATCTTTGCAAAATAACACCATGAGTGAAACACTTCAAACAGAGAAATTTGGTGGTGGTGTTACCCACCGTATAGGAAGTATTAGACCCAGACACGGCGCACAATTATCGTGGTGCTCCGAAGTCAAATTCCATGTTAATGTATTCACACTCAGAGTGTAAATCTTCATGGATTGAAGATATACATTACTTTGTGTGTTGCACATCTAAGTCATCAACATGCATAAGTGTTAGGATGTGTGCCTGATCACAGGACATTCGAGGATTCCAAGATATTTAGCTCACACCGTAACTTGCAAAACCTTTTCTCGTCCAAGGGCTTTGTGAAGATATCTGCCAGTTGCTCTTTAGTGTTGACATGCATGATATCTATATCTTTCTTCATAACATGATCTCTGAGAAAGTGATGACGTATTTCAATGTGCTTTGTCTTCGAATGCTGGACTGGATTGTTGGCAATCTTGATGGCACTTTCATTGTCGCAGAAGAGAGGGACTTGCCTCAGATCGATGCCATAGTCCTTGAGAGTTTGCTTCATCCACAGAAGCTGAGCACAACAAGATCTAGCAGCAATGTATTCAGATTCAGCAGTTAAGAGTGACACACAGTTCTGCTTCTTTGAAGACCAACAGACAAGTGATCGACCAAGAAAATGACATGTGCCTGATGTAGACTTGTGATCCACTTTGTCACCAGCATAATCAGCATCCAAGAATCCAACCAGATCAAACCTTGAGCCCTTTGGATACCATAATCCTAGTGTTGGGGTGTAAGCCAAATATCGAAGAATCCGCTTCACAGCTAAGTGATGCGATTCCTTTGGTGCCGCTTGGAATCGAGCACACATGCAAACACTAAGCATAATATCTGGCCTAGATGCACATAAATAAAGCAAAGAACCAATCATGGAGCGGTATAGCTTTTGATCGAACTCTATACCATTGTCGTCGGGACCAAGATGGTGCTTGGCTGGCATTGGCGTCGTGTAGCCTTTGCAGTCTTCCATTCCAAACTTCTTCAGACAACCTTTGAGGTATTTTTCTTGAGATATGAAGATGCCATTTCGTTGCTGACGAATTTGAAGACGAAGGAAGAACTTCAGCTCTCCCATCATGGACATTTGATATTGCTCTTGCATCATGTACCCAACCTCATCACTGTACTTCTGGTTGGTGCAGCCGAAGATTATGTCATCCACATATATTTGGCACACAAACAGTTCACCATCATATGTCTTCGTGAAGAGTGTGGGATCGAGAGATCCAGGTTTGAAGCCTTTGCTCTTTAGGAAGTCTTTGATTGTATCATACCAGGCACAAGGAGCTTGTTTGAGGCCATACAGTGCTTTGTTCAGTTTGTACACCATATCAGGATGTTTTGGATCTTCAAAGTCAGGTGGTTGTGCAACATATACTTCTTCTTCAATCTTCCCATTTAGAAATGCACTCTTTACATCCATTTGATATAGCAAGATGTTGTGATGATTAGCATAGGCTAGCAGTATGCGAATAGCTTCAAGCCTAGCAACAGGAGCAAATGTTTCATCGAAGTCAATTCCTTCAACTTGAGTATATCCTTGAGCCACAAGACGAGCTTTGTTTCTGACGACTTGACCATGCTCATCTTGCTTGTTTCGATATATCCACTTTGTTCCAATAATGTTATGCTTGCGAGGGTCAGGTCGCTTGACAAGTTCCCAAACATTATTCAGCTTGAACTGTTGAAGTTCTTCTTGCATGGCTTGAATCCATTCAGGTTCCATAAAAGCTTCAGCAACTTTCTTGGGTTCTGATATTGACACAAATGAAAAATGCCCACAGAAATTTGCTAGCTGTGTTGCTCTTGAGCGAGTGAGCGGACCAGGTGCATTGATGCTATCAATAATCTTCGCTATTTGAACTTCATTTGCAACACGAGGATGAACAGGACGAAGATTCTGCTCTGGCTGATCATTGTCATCATTGGGAGAATTGTCTTTGGTCTGAGCATTGTCTTTAGGTTGATTTGGTGCAGAGATGATAAGTTCCTCTTCATGCTGTGCTTCAGAGGGCATGATCTCACCAGTTCCCATCAACTTGATAGATTCACAGGAAGGAGCTTCATCAAGTGTACTTGGCAGAATTTCTCTTTGTGAACCATTGGTTTCATCAAATTGCACATCCACTGTTTCAACAATTTTGTAGTGGAAGAGGTTGAAGACTCTGTAAGAGTGCGAATCCTTTCCATAGCCAAGCATGAAGCCTTCGTGAGCTTTGGGTTCAAATTTTGACTTGTGATGGGGATCCTTGATCCAACATCTAGCACCAAAGACTCTGAAGTAGCTGACATTTGGCTTCTTGCCAGTGAGGAGCTCATAGGATGTTTTGCCCAGAAGCTTATGGATGTAGACACGGTTGATGATGTGACAAGTTGTATCAATGGCTTCAGGCCAGAACTTTCTTGGTGTCTTGTACTCGTCAAGCATTGTTCGAGCCATCTCGATGAGGGTTCTGTTCTTGCGCTCTACAATGCCATTTTGCTGAGGTGTGTATGGAGCAGAAAATTCATGAGTGATTCCCATTGTATCCAGATAAAGATCAAGCCCGGTGTTCTTGAATTTAGTGCCGTTATCACTTCTGATATGCTTGATCTTGACAACATAGTTGTTCATTGCTCGATTGGCGAATCATCTGAAGACATCTTGTACTTCAGTCTTGTAGAGAATTATGTGCACCCATGTGTATCTTGAGTAGTCATCAACAATGACGAAGCCATAGAGACACGCCTTTGTTGTGAGGGTGGAGTAGTGGGTAGGTCCAAATAAGTCCATGTGAAGCAGCTCGAAGGGTTGAGATGTTGTCATGATTGTCTTCGAGGGATGCTTGGCCCTTGTCATCTTTCCAGCTTCGCAGGCACCACATAGATGATCTTTCTTGAACTTGACACCTTCAATGCCTATGACATGCTTATTTTTGACGAGAGTATGCAAGTTCCTCATGCCAGCGTGCCCCAGCCTTCGACGCTAGAGCCAGCATTCTGAAGCTTTAGCAAGAAGACATACGGCAAGTTTTGGACCTGCTGAAAAATCTACCATGTATAGATCACCTTTCCTATACCCTTCAAAGACTAGAGATTTGTCAGATTCCATTAGTACAAGGCAACGATATTTTCCAAATATCACAATCATGTTTAAGTCACAAAGCATTGAGACAGACATTAAGTTGAATCCAAGCGATTCAACAAGCATCACTTTATCCATGTGTTGATCCCTTGAGATTGCAACTCTACCTAGACCCAATACTCTGCCTTTACCAGTGTCAGCAAATGTGATTTTACTCTTGTCGGATGGACGTAAGGTTGAGTCCATGAGAAGACTTTGATCACCAGTCATATGATTAGTGCATCCACTGTCAATAATCCATTCTGAAGATTTTGGTGACATGCCCTACAGTGCAGTTAGGAGGATAGGCTTCACAAGGTATGTTGTGAAGCATAAGCATTTTACACACACATGGATTATCACAGTTTAGATCAAGATTAGCACACAGTATGACAGATAAGAGATTCATATGTGGAATTCATAGTAAGTCATTTTATCATGCGTCCCTTTATGTTTTAGGTCCCCAGCAATTGTATCGGACGCCATTGATTGCTGGCTGGAGACCACATTCTGCAAAAGAGAGTTAGTTCTTCTTCACCACCCACATTTTCAGGGGTGGCTTAGAAGCAATGAGTCTAAGTGCAGCATCTGAGAATTTCGGCTTTGAAGCCCTAGCAAATAGCCTTGCAGGAGATGAATGATACTCATGTGAATAAGCAGAGAAGTTCTTAGTTCTATGAACATATCGATTTGAAGACACACGCTCATATTCATGAGTCTGAGTATGATTTCCCTGCAAAACATTGGCGTTAGGGTGACTCAAGTGAGTCCAGTGTTCGCTAGTAGCCATTGGACCATATGATGCCTTTGGTCTGGGGTTTGTCTTCTTCACTGGTGGTGTCATGATGACATTCACTGGAAGATTTTCAAGGCAGCTTTTGGGTACCCAGATCTTCTTCATAGGAGGTCCATTCCTGCAGTTAGTACCAATATACCTGGCAAACACTTCACCATTCTGATTTTTGAACAGTTTATAGTTTGCATCAAAGGATTCATCAATAATAATAGGATTAGCACAGGTAAATCCAGATAAAGTGGATGGATCCACTGAAGGTTCCTTTGCAGCAACCCATGTGGTTCTGGGATACTGCTCAGGCTTCCAGTAGGAACCATTAGCATTCATTTTCCTCTCGAACCCAACACCCTCTTTCCTAGGGTTTCGGTTTAGAATCTGCTTTTTGAGGACATCGCAGAGAGTCTGATGTCCCTTCAAACTTTTGTACATCCCTGTTTCAAGCAATGTCTTCAACCTAGCATTTTCATCAGCAACACTAGTGGTATCCTCCGCAGAGGGGTTAGTAACCACATCAGTAGTTGAAGACAATGAAACAGCAGCAGCAGTGGAACATTCAGCAACAGATGTAGCGTTATCACGCTCAATGCATTTTAAACATGGTGGTTCGAATTCATCCTGAGCGGGACTGATCTGTTGAGCACGAAGTGACTCATTCTCTGCTTGAAGATCTTCATGAGTCGCTTTCAATTTCTCAAGCTCTTGCTTCCTTTGAAGATAATCATAGGAGAGCTTTTCATATGTGGTTGAGAGCGTATCATGAAGATTTTCAAGTTCTTGGTACTTAGCATGAAGATTTTTTATGTCTTCTACTAAGGACTGTGAACGTGTCATTTCCGCGTCCAACAGGTCATCGCTTTTGTCTAACAGTTTTTGAGTATGTTCCATAGCCCTTTGTTGTTTAGTTGCAATTTTAGCAAGTGTTTTGTAGCTGGGTTTGGATTCACAATTAGAGTCATCTTCACTTGAAGTTTGAAAGTAACCATCGCGAGATTTTACCTTGGCACCACGTGCCATGAAGCAGTAGGTGGGAGAAGAATCGTCTTTGTCATTAGCTTCAGCGTTGGTGTGGACGTCATTGTCTTCAGTGTTGAAGATGGACTTGGCGACATAGGCTGTGGCTAGAGCCAGACTTGCAACGCCAGGGTCAGACTCCTCACCAGACTCCACCTCCGCCTCCTCCGAAGCAAACTCCTCCTCTGAATCCATTTCCTTGCCAACAAAGGCATGAGCCTTGCAAGATGAGCTTTTCTTGTATGATGAATACTTCGAAGAAGATTTTGAGGATTTCTTCTTCTTGTTGTCATCAGAATCATATTCCTTGCTCTTCTTCTTCTTCTTCTCATTGTCCCACTATGGACACTCGGATATGTAGTGACCAGGTTTCTTGCATTTGTGGAAGGTTCTCTTCTTGTTGTCATGAGTGGAAGCTTCATCATTTCTTGAGTTGGATCGTGAAGACTTTCTGAAGCCCTTCTTCTTGGTGAACCTCTGGAACTTCTTCACAAGCATGGCAAGTTCCTTTCCAATGTATTCAGGATCGTCAGAACCGCAGTCAGATTCTTCTTCTTCAGATGAGGAAACAGCTTTTGCCTTCAAAGCATGAGTTGGGCCATAGTTGGGGCCATAAATATCTCTTTTCTCAGAAAGCTGGAACTCATGTGTGTTGAGCCTCTCAAGTATATCAGACGGATCGAGTGTCTTGAAGTCAGGACGTTCTTGTATCATGAGGGCAAGGGTGTCAAAAGAGGTGTCAAGTGATCTCAGCAGTGTCTTGACAATTTCATGCTTGGTGATCTCAGGGCGCCGAGAGCCTGAAGCTCATTTGTGATGTCGGTGAGGCGATCAAACGTGAGCTGGACATTTTCAATGTCGTTTCTCTTGAAGCGATTGAAGAGATTGCAAAGAACACTGATCCTCTGGTCTCTCTGTGTAGAGACGCCTTCATTGACCTTTGACAGCCAGTCCCAGACTAGCTTTGACGTTTCCAGAGCACTCACACGGCCATACTGTCCTTTGGTCAGATGACCACAGATGATGTTCTTTGCAGTCGAGTCCAGTTGAATGAACTTCTTGACATCAGTGGGGTTGACACCTTCACCAGTTTTGGGAACGCCGTTCTTGACGACATACCAGAGGTCGACATCAATGGCTTCAAGATGCATGCACATCTTATTCTTCCAGTAGGGATATTCAGTTCCATCGAACATGGGGCAAGCAACGGAGACCTTGATTATCCCTGCAGTCGACATAGCTGAAACTCCAGGTGGTTAAACCGAATCACATAGAACAAGGGAGTACCTTGCTCTGATACCAATTGAAAGTGCTAGTTATCGACTAGAGGGGGGTGAATAGGCGATTTTTAGGAAAGTCTTCAAAACATGGAAGTTCCGAAGACAAACGATAGAAACAGCCTAATTGATATGCAGCGGAAGATAAACTACAACAAGCAAGCCATAATCAAGTATGCAATAGCATTAACGTTTGAAGATTAATAGCAGCTAGGTAGTAGGATCAGGATGGAAGATAGTATGAAGCCAATCAACAATACTAGTCAAGCAATGAAGTCAATTGGATAAAACAATAAGCAATGACTTCATGAAGACAAACTCAAAGTAAAGGAGGGAAGAGATAGAACCAGTTGCTTGTTGAGGACACAGGATTTGTTGGACCAGTTCCAGTTGCTGTGACAACTGTATGTCTGGTTAGGGAGGCTGAGATTTAACTCAGAAGACCGTGTCTTAACCTTATTCCCCTTGAGCTAAGGTCACTTAGTCCTCTCCCAATCACTCTGGTAAGTCTTCAAGGGAGACTTCCAAACCTTCACAGACTTCGTTCACTCGGCAATCCACAATGACTCTTGGATGCTCAGAACGCGACGCCTAACCGGCTGGAGGATACACAGTCCTCAAGTGTAATAAGTCTTCAGGTCACACAGACAGAAAGACTTCAGTGATGCCTAACACTCTTTGGCTCTGGGTGTTTGGGCTTTGTCCTCGCAAGGATTTCTCTCTCTCAAATGCTTCGAGGTGTGTTGCTCTCAAACGACAAAAGTCGTATACAAACTCTGAGCAGCCACCAATTTATGGTGTAGGGGGTGGGCTATTTATAGCCACCAGGCAACCCGACCTGATTTGTCCAAAATGACCCTGGGTCACTAAGGAACTCACACGTGTTCCAACGGTCAGATTTCAAACACACACGACAACTTTACTTAGGCTACAAGCAAAGCTGACTCATCCAACTCTGGATAAGATTTGCTCTCATGTCTTCGCTCGAAGACATAGGATTTGGGTTGAGCATCACTTCAGTCACTCTGACTTAGTTCACTTGGACCCCACTTAACAGTACGGTGGTTCCTATGACTCAACAAAGAAGAAAGGAAATGACGAAACCACACAGTCTTCGCGCTCCATTGTCTTCACGTAATGTCTTCTCATGTCATAGTCTTCAATATGAATATCTTCTCATACCACCATTGTCTTCAATGTCTTCATACATTTTTAGGGGTCATCTCCGGTAGGTAAACCGAATCAATGAGGGACACTACCTGCGCTATCCTGCAATTCTCACAAACGCATTAGTACCTCAACCAACTTTGTCGTCAATACTCCAAAACCAACTAGGGCTGGCACTACATGCACTTACACCTACATACCTAACACATATTGTCTAGTGAATCTGTGACCTCCAGGTGACAGGTGGAGATATCTACGAGGATCGAAGACAGTATGAGACAACAGTGATCCACTGAAATTAATGCATTGTGTTGGTCTCAAGACCTTAACCATGGAGACGACCAGGATGTGGCAGTGTCGAAGTAGGACTATAGAGGAGAATGGAATCCCACGTGGAGAAGTTCTACAACTCAAGGGTGATCCGCCTACCGGAGAAATAATTAGTACATTAGAATCACGATACAAGGTAATTAGTATTACCATCGCACTAGCACACTTGATGTACACCATGATCCGAAGTTTCTCCACGCCTAATCTCTCTGCTGCAGGAAACCACTTTTAATTTCAGTCCTTTAATTTACATTCGTCACTTTTAAGTTGTTATTGTTCTCGCTGCTACAATCAATCATGTTTACCACTCTAGTATATTTGCTTCACGGGACAATAATATCGTCTGGAGATAATCAAGCAGTTACTTCAAAGGAGACCTATGACAACTTGTGTGTGACTGAAACGCCATTCATAAATACTCTTCTTCGCTATTTGTTGGGACGATTACTATTGGGATACTTACATGATGGTGCTACAATACCCTATGTGCTTTGCAAGCCATCAAGCATTTTATTGGTGTCGCTTCGAGGACCTAAGCGTATAGTATTTGTTTCATAACAAGTTTCCATGTGTTGTTATCGTACATGTTGGATGTTACTAACAAATCTCTACCCGTTCTAGAAGAACTTTATCTACTAGATTACTCCAAAGGAGGAGAAGACTTTAAAGGAGTATTGTGCTCCATATATGGGCTCAAGATCTCTAATAGTTTATCTGACTAATTTTGCTTCTGAGTATTTGATTGAAGTGAAAAAGTATGCCTTTAATGGAGATGAATAAGAGGGCCCTGAAGCAGATCTTATGTTCTTTGATGCTCTATGCAAACCCTCTCTTAAGGACAAGGTTGAAGAATGGTATAACAAACTACTGTATTGCAGCATAACAAGTTCGAAGGCTTGTGTAGAAAAATTTGTGACAAAAAATTTCCCTTTCTCCAAGCAAAACTCCAAGCAAAATTGACCTCCCTTGCTACAAAATTTGAAGAAATCTTATACAAAGCTTGGGGTTACAATAGTGCCTTTTAGGCTCGACATCTTTACCTGAAGGTGAGCATATGACCGTAGTGCCATAAATCGGGCATATCCCGGCCTGATGAGGGTCCCGACCTGGATCATTTCTGATCCGAAGATTTCCTCATTGTCGGGTATGACCTTAAGTTCGAGCCGGCCAAGAGGATGCACCGGTCGGCCTGGGACAAGACCATGGAATGCGATGAGCTAAGGTTGGAGGCCAGACGGGGAGATCCCCATCTTGGCCATGGTGTAGGGAAAGATAATGTTGAGGGCGATGCCGCCATCCATCAAGACTCGCGGGAGCCGGAAGCCCCCGTTCATTGGATCCACCAAGGGCATACTTGCCAGGGTGGGGGACATGGACCGGATGGTCTTTGTTGTTGAAGGTGATTGTAGCGTCATCCAACCCAGGAACTTGGTAGGGGTTGGTTCCATCAAGTAGACTATGTGTTGAGAGAGACTAACAGAAATCAATTGCATGTCATGGATGGACTTGCAACTCAGATAAAAAGAGTTTAGGGCCACAGTTGCATGTCAATGATGAACTTAGAACCAAGGCATAAAAAATGCCAGGCTCAGTTCCGATACAAAAGAAACATCAAACCTAGTTGCAAGTCAAGGGTAGACTTGTAACTGAAAAGACAAAAAAATGTTAGGCCTAGTAGCGAGTCAAGGATGGACTTACAACTAGGAAAAAGAAATGATCAAGGGCCCAATTGCATAAGAGGTAAGAAGGTAACAGTTAATCAGACCACTAATCGACGGCTCAGATCTATTATATAGTCCTACCTTCCATGTGAAAATAGAAGGTAAGAGAGAGCATGTTAAAAATGCTCTAGCCCAATTGTGAGTTGATAGTTGTCTTGCAACTTGGATAAAAAAGGAGGAGGACCCGGTTGTGAGTCGATGGTGGACTTGCAACTGAGGTAGAAAAAACTGACCCAGTTGCAAATTAAGGTTGGACTTGCAACTGATGCCAAAAAAAGGTTTGGACTCGGTTGAAATCCAAAGGAAACATCAAGCCCAGTTGCGAGTCGAATGTGGGCTTGCAACTAAAGAAAAAAATTGGACCCAGTTGCAAGTTAATAGCGTACTTGCAACTGAGGTAAAAAAAGGTTGGTCTAGTTGCGTGTCGACTAATAACTTACAAGCGAGGCATAAAAAAGTCAATCTCGGTTACGATACAAGAGAAACATCAAACCTAGTTGCAAGTCGGGTGAACTTGCAGCTGAAGAGAAACAAAAATGTTGGGCCTAGATATGCGAGACAAGGATGGACTTGCAACTAGGTAAAAAATGATCAAGGGTCGAGCTGCATGTCAACCATTGACTTGCAACTAGGACGAAAAAGTGTCTGACCCAATTATGAGTCGTTGGTTGACTTGCAACTGTAACAAAAAAGATCAAGAGCCCAAATGTGAGTTGATAGTTGTCTCGCAATTTGGATAAAGAAAGGGGGCCCAGTTGTGAGTTGATGGTTTACTTGAAACTGAAACAACAAAGTTGGCCCCTAGTTGTTAGTCGATGATGGACTTGTAATTGAGGCCAAAAAAACAAACCCATTTGCAAGTTGAGGTTGGACTTGCAATTGATGCCAAAAAAATCAGGCTCAGTTGCCATACAAGGGAAACATCAAGCCTAGTTGTGACTGAAGGAAAGAAAAAGGTTGAGCCTAGTTAATAGTAAACTCCAACTGAGTCAAAAAATGGTTGGTCCAGTTGCAGGTTGAGGGCGGACTTACAACCGAAGCAAAAAAACGGCCGCACAAAAATGGTGTTGAAACTAATGGAAAGCAGAGAGAGAGGGAGGGAGAGAGACAAAGCACCAACACAACGAAGGTGATAAGAAAGGCAGCAAGCAGAGCACCCTGCCTCTTTTGCTTCTACCAAGGAAGCCAATAACAAATGACAAAAAGAGACCATAGAAATGACCAGGAAAAAACAAAATGGAGGGCAAACAGAAAATGGGCCTAATAAAATGGGCGAGAGACATTGTGACACCCGACCAAAAATATAATTTTGCATGAATTCTACAGTCTCGTACGATAGGCAATTTAGATGTGACATAACTAAAAATCATCTAGACGAGAATCAACAAAACTTGATGCATAATACCCTGACGATGAGAAGTCTAAGCAAAAAAGCTACCAAAGAGACCCAAATAAGTACAGATTTTTACATCAGGATTAATCTTTACCTACTAACAACATGGTTAATAGTACAGCCAGCTGAGGGCTATATGTTGATGCCATGTCATCTATAGTCAAGCTGATAGCCGGTAAGTACAATAGTGAGATATAAAGATGTGCTACTTTATTAATACATGGCCCACTTCTCACTCTCATATAGTGCCTAGGAGCACGTACTACGGCTGGCTCTTATTCTATCACTGGCTCCTCTTCTCTCCCCTCCATGTCACCAGAGAAATAATATTTTAACTCTTATAGCCTTCTTACATCAGCTTATTGTACTTGCTCTAACTAGATTATTGATGGCGCGCATTGATGCGCCCGTCTATTTTAGCTCTTATTAGTCATACAAAGCAACTTGTATACTTTGTATAATGCATTTTCTATTTTGCAAATTAAGTAATTTGCTTCCATCCACATTCGCAATCTAGGTTTCTGAAATAAAGATACACATTAAACAAAATAAGAAATAAAAATTAGGTCATCCAGAAGTTTTCATAGTTGCTTAGCTTGAATCAGCAAGACAATTTGGAATAAAGCGTGGATTGAAGTTGTACATCTCGTGCCATGAAGGTAATTGCAAGATCATATGTTTGAGTTAGTTCATAAGGAGTTGTTTAAGGAATGAAGATTTATCCAGCAAACAAAAAGAAATTGATATGAAAGACCACAGATTAGCTTATACAAAGATATGGGATTGACCTATAAACGTGTAAGCAACTTAAGAAGAACAACATTGCTCTCTTTCTCCCATATTCTTCAATAGAAAAACGTCCCGCCATAGAACTCATAGGCGAACAAGAGATCAAGAAGATAGGATGGAGGATCAGATGCTAATGAAAGCTATTGTAGGTAAACAAACTTTCAATGGAAAATCTCGTGTTTCAAAGATGGGATGTGCAGCATAATTTCCGTTATGTTAAGTACTAAATGAATACAATGTTTTTTCATCAAAGTAACTACATAATCTTTGACATGCTTCAAGTTAATAAAATAAAATGATTTTCCTATTTGTATGCCTTCCATGGAGATTGTGGCATTCAAACATTGAAAGCATTCGCTATTCAAATCTGAACAATCACTCCACTTGAAAGAATAGAAGAAACCTTCAATGAGATAGTGTGTTATTAGGCT
Organism: Triticum dicoccoides; assembly: GCF_002162155.2. NCBI lineage: Eukaryota > Viridiplantae > Streptophyta > Magnoliopsida > Poales > Poaceae > Triticum > Triticum dicoccoides. The sequence continues at coordinate 470,086,434 of NC_041381.1, forward strand.
AAAGGTACGATGAAACACTTTATATCACATAAATAAAATTAATTGGTTATCTTAGGATTAAGCCTCACATTATCAAGCAATGTTGTTACGTAAAGTTATCATTAACCAAAGGGGCCTCATAGTGGTGATAAATTATAAACAACACACATGTACTCTTATAATATTCTAATAATTTAGTACGATTGAGGGAGTCCTGGATTAGGGGGTGTCCGGATAGCCGGACTACCATCATCAGCCGAACTATCATCGGCCGGACTATCATCATCGACCGGACTCCAAGACTATGAAGATACAAGATTGAAGACTTCGCCCCGTGTCCGGATGGGACTTTCCTTGGCGTGGAAGGCAAGCTTGGCGATACGGATATGTAGATCCCCTACCATTGTAACCGACTCTATGTAACCCTAGCACTCTCCGGTGTCTATATAAACCGGATGGCTCTAGTCCGTAGGACACAACAACAACAACAACCATTACAATCATACCATAGGCTAGCTTCTAGGGTTTAGCCTCCTTGATCTCATGGTAGATCCACTCTTGTAAACATCCACAATATCAATATCAATCAAGCAGGACGTAGGGTTTTACCTCCATCAAGAGGGCCCGAACCTGGGTAAAACATTGTGTCCCTTGTCTCCTGTTACCATTCGCCTAGATGCACAGTTCGGGACCCCCTACCCGAGATCCGCCGGTTTTGACACCGACATTGGTGCTTTCATTGAGAGCTCCTCTGTGTCGTCACCGATAGGCTTGATGGCCTCTTCAATCGACAACGACGCAGTCCTGGGTGAGACTTTTCTCCCCGGACAGATCTTCGTATTCGGCGGCTTCGCACTGCGGGCCAACTCACTTGGCCATCTGGAGCAGATCGAAAGGTATGCCCCTGGCCGTCAGGTCAGGTTTGGAAGCCTAAACTTCACGGCCGATATCCGCAGGGACTTGATCTTCGATGGATCTGAGCCACAGCCGAGCGTGTCGCGTTGTCACGATAGGCATGACCTAACTCTGCCGCCGACAGCACCTTGGAGGCCGCACACGAATCCGCTCCGACCCATAGTCCGGAGCCGATCGCTCAGATCGAGGACGGATGGCTGGACACCGCCTCGGGAGCTGCAACTTCTACGGCGATGGAGCCGAACACTTATCTTGTCCCGCATAAAGCCCATGACTCTGAGGTGCCGGACCCCCTGCCGGACTCCGAACCTCCTGCACCCCTGCTAGTCGAATCCGATTGGGCGCCGATCATGCAATTCACTGCTGCAGACACCTTTCAGCACTCACCCTTCGGTGATATCTTAAATTCGTTGAAGCATCTCTCACTATCCGGAGAGCCCTGGCCGAACTACGGCCAGGATGGTCGGGACGCGGACAATGAAGAAATTCAGAGCCCACCCACCACCCACTTCGTAGCCACCGTCGACGATCTAACCGACGTGCTAAACTACGACTCTGAAGACATCAACGGTATGGACGACGATGCCGGAGACGATCAAGAACCAGCGCCTACAGGGCACTGGAAGGCCACCTCGTCACATGACATACATATGGTGGACACCCCAAAGGGAAGCGATAACCAGGAACAATGGGACGCGGCAGAGGATAATCCCGCCGATAAACAACCAAAACGGCGACGTAGACGCCGCCCTAAGTCCCGCCTCGATCAAAGCAGCATTCCTAACGACCCAGCGATAGAGCATGGCAAACCAGCGGACGACGAACATACAACCAAGCAACTATCCAAACAGGACGAACCGGATAATCAACCCCTTCATGGAGCAATCAACAGTCCGGACACACCACCGGAGCATAAGAACCTTCACAAAAGACTCGTTGCCACTGCAAGAAGTTTGAAGAAGGAAAAACGGAAGCTCAAAACAGCGGAAGACATACTCAGAATGAAGTGGAGCAAAGTACTCAAGACCGCAGACAAATATGGCAATGGCCATCAAACAAAGAGCTACCCGAAGCGCAAGTTGCTGCCAGAATTTGACGAGGAAGCCATAGAGCCCTCACAGTCAAAAAATAAAGAAGCCGCCTGGCCGGATAGACGGCCAGATGAAAGGCCAAAAGTAACAAGCAGCGCCGCACACAAGCCGACTTATGATCCTGGGAAAACGGACGGCCCAACTAGGTCCATCTACGGGCCAAAAAAGAGGGCCCCGGGAAATAACACAACACGACAAGTGTTCGAAGATAGCAGCACACCCAAATACAGGGGCGCCGCACACCCGCTATGTTTTACCGATGAGGTGCTGGATCATGAATTTCCAGCAGGGTTCAAACCCATAAACATAGAGGCATACGACGGCACAACAGACCCCGGAGTCTGGATAGAAGATTACATACTACACATACGCATGGCCAGAGAAGATGATCTCCACGCCATAAAATACCTACCCCTCAAGCTCAAAGGGCCAGCTCGGCATTGGCTCAAAAGCCTCCCAGAAAACACTGTTGGAAGTTGGGAAGAGCTTGAGGACGCGTTTAGAGCAAATTTTCAAGGGACTTATGTCCGCCCTCCGGATGCAGACGATCTGAGTCATATAACCCAACAGCCCGGAGAGTCAGCGCGTAAATTCTGGAACAGGTTCCTTACAAAAAAGAACCAAATAGTCGACTGTCCGGACGCGGAAGCCTTAGCAGCTTTTAAACACAACGTCCGAGACGAATGGCTCGCCAGACACCTCGGCCAAGAGAAGCCAAGAACAATGGCCGCGCTAACAAGCCTCATGACGCGCTTTTGCGCAGGAGAAGACAGCTGGCTAGCAAGATGCAGCACCAGCGACCCGAGTACATCCGAGATCAGAGATGGAAACGGAAGATCGCGGCGCAGGAAAGATCAGCGCCAGAATAAAGAAAAAAGCCCAAAGGGCACGGCGGTCAACGCCGGATTCAAAAGCTCGCGGCCAAACAATAAAACACTGCCTCTTAAGGACAACAGCGACGAGCTATCAAATTTAAACAAAATTTTAGATCAGATATGTCAAATCCACAGTACCTCCGGAAGGCCTGCAAACCATACCAACCGAAATTGTTGGGTTTTTAAACAGTCCGGCAGACTCAACGCCGGACACAAGGGGCTCGATGCGCCAAGCGAGGACGATGACGAACCCCACCAGCAGAGCACCGGAAGTCAAAAGACTTTCCCACAAGAAGTCAAAACAGTAAACTCACTTCATGTGATAGTACAGAAAACCAACATGGCACTCGCTTAGACAAGTGTCGCAAGGTCCACCCCAGCGGAACATCGAGATTGGATGTCAAAACCAATCACTTTCGACCATCTGGATTAGTCCAGAAGTATCCGGAACGCAGGATAGACTGCCCTGATATTGGATCCAATAATAGACGGACTGCAATTCACGCAGGTTTTGATGGACGGCGGCAGTGACTTAAACCTGCTATATCCGGACACAATCCGCAAGTTGGGATAGACCCTACTACAATTTGGCATAGCCGCACTTCCTTCAAAGGAGTGGCGCCAGGCCCTTACGCCAGGTGCACAGTTTCATTATTACTAGAAGTTGTGTTCGGGTCACCTGACAACTTCCGACGAGAAAAGCTAACCTTTCATGTCGCCCCATTTAAAAGTAGCTATCAAGCATCACTGGGACAGGAAGCTTTCGTCCGCTTCAATTCACTACCACATTACGCGTCTCTTACGCTTAAAATGCCCGGTCCACGTGGCATCATTTCATTAAAAGGTCGCCTGAGACCCCGGACACGGCTAGACGAGTCCGGAATAAATAAGCTAGGGGCTACCTAGCCACACACACCCCTTCACAAGGGTTTGTATATATAAGCCATAATAAGCTAGCATAGGCTCAGCTTTATTAATCTATATTTCAATTTTTTATGCATTTTCTTGCATGATTTCTTTTCAAACTAAGTTCCTCTCTTTTTACAGATGAACAACGTGCACACCCGTCCAGGATACAGCACAACGGAGACACAGGCGCAGACGTGCAGTAGGGACCCGTTGCAAGGACTCTTTTCAGACTAAGACCCTGCGTAAACCTTTCTTACTGTCTCTTGTTGCTATAATCCCCTGGTTTCTCATTATAACCAGAGTGGAGACTGGCGTTTTGGCATCGGTCGCGCCAGAAGAACCTGCCCGTACCTGGACACAAGGGGCTTAGGGCATTGTTTTGCCCGCTATTGTAAAGACCGAACACCTTCGGGAGTGTTCGGCGTCTCGAGTTAGGCCTTATATGCATCAGCTCCGAATCATGTCTTTGGTCAAATGTTGGGTTTGCCCGGCTCCTGTATTTTGCTGCCTTACGTTCCGTATCATCGGCTAACGCGGCACCAGGAGAACTACTGCGATTGTGCCCCAGTTCGGCTGGGCGAGCACCTCAGTAGAGAAAGCCGAAAACTGACTGTCATGATACAGCGAGAGACTGGTCAACCACTCGATCGACCATGGGAATGTTTAGAATTCCTCCGCTTTGACGAAGGGCCATTTCCCGGTCAGGCACATACGCGCCCCAAATTCGGAGAGCACTGTGCCCCCAGGGGCTATGTCGTAGCCCCACCCTCGAACTCCATGGCTAAGTGAAAGTGATAAAGCATTATAGTCCGGTTGCCTCGTTTGCTACGCTACCACCTCCTTTACAGGACCGAGACATCGGATTAAGTGTGAAAACGCGCTATTTTTTGCGAACACCCCCGCACCTTGTGCGTGGGGGCTGAAGCCGACGACTGCCATCTTTCAGGTTATACACACGTATACATGAACGGCCGCATAGGAGATATTCTATTACTTGAACGCACAAGTATAAAAGGCGCTTACATCATAAATATTGTTTTACATCATAAAAACGTTCATTCGAACGTAACATTTTTTGAGCACTGCGACTCTATTGCACGAGCACCACGCAGCACTTCGCCAAAATAGTGCTCGGCGGGTAACCGGTTATCATCCGAACCCGGGGTCGCAACAGCGGTGGCATCCATCTCTGTCCAATGTGTCTTCACACAAGCGAGTGCCATCTGCGCACCCTCTATGCAGGCCGACCGCTTCATCGCCTTGATATGCGGCACCGCCCCAAGAAATTGCTGCAATAAGCCAAAGTAACTCTTCGGCTCGGGCCTATCCGGCCGGACATGGGTCACTATATCCTTCATAGCAAGCCCGGACAACCTATTTAGCTCAGCCCACTCGGCCAAACGATCGGTCAGCGGAAGTGAACGCTCCGGACTATGGAATTGAGACCAATACAGCTCTTCCGTCTTGTGATCCTTCTGGCTTCGAAAATGCACAACGGCATCCGCAGCACTCGCTGCTAAGTCCATATAAGGGTCCTCTAGACCCCACAGTTGGCCCAGCTGAGCATACTTTGGATCCGTGAACCTTCGGCACAGCAGAAAAGGCTTGCCAGCTACAATTTCTCCGGCCTGGCGCAGCTCTTCCTTTATAGCCCGCATTGCAGAGCGGGCGTCCTTGACTTCGGCGGTGGCCTTCTCCAGGTCTTCTTGCCCCGCTAGGCGCTCCTTCCCAAGAGCCTCATTGCGGTCGGTAGCATCTTTTAACTTCACGGCCATCTCTTCCCTGCTCCGGCAGTGTGCGGCCCTTTCTGCCGCTAACTCCTCGACCACCCTCGAGGCCGCCGCATTACTCCTTCTGGCCTGCTCCTTGGCTTGAGCAAGTTCGGCCCGAAGGCTCTCCACAGCAGCGACACTATCTGCATTTCACGCACATGTTGTAAGGATCTGGCTTCGGCCCCCTTACCAAGTGACCGCACAAAAACACTTACCTTGCGACTCATCAAGTCGCCTGTTGACTAGCATGATGTCCGCATCCGCAACAGCGAGTTGCCGCTTTAGTTCAGCAACTCCATCAGTCCGGCTGGCCCCCGAACGACCCGCCACCTGCATCGGCATGGCGGAAATTTAAACCTGCGATTTTGATCCTCGGCACGCTGTCGATTTCGACAACCTACCGAGTCTCAGGGGCTACTATCTATACAGGGCGCATTCTATATGCTAAACTGTTAAAAGGTGTGTCATTTTTACGCACCTCAAACCCGGCCAGCAAACTCCTGACGGCATTATGCAACCCGCCTTCGGCGGACGAAATCCTTTCAATCACCATGCTCATCAATGCGTGGTGATCTTCTGAGATAGACGCCTTCTCAAGCTCATTTGCGAAGGACGGAGATCCGAACTACAAGGTAAAAACTTTAGTTATCCTCAGAAGCACAAATAGGGATGTCCCTTATTATAAAACTCCTTTCTTTCTACTTACGGCTCGTTGGAGGGCTGACTCTTTAAGGGAGATTGTGCGGTCGGGGCCTCCCCGGACGCAGGACCCTCTGGCGAAGATTTCTTCCCCCGTTTAGGGGCTTTTGCCCCCGGGTCCTCGGAGGCAGTCCTCTTCTCCCCTTGGAGGGAGGGATTCTCGATCCCCCCTCTTTCAAGAGCCTCCTTAGGCGAGGCAGTAGCTTTCCTGCTTTCCCCTTCGCCTTCCTCTGGAGGCGCAACCTCAAGCATCCGAACCAGCACGGAATCCGGCGCGGTCTCGGGGAGGGGGGCCGAACACCGTATCAATTTTGTTGCCGCTATCCACTCCTGTTTAGAAGGAAGTTGGTCATAAGGCGAATTATCGAAAGGCAAACAAACGGTATGTCCGGACTTGGAACTACTTACTTGAGTATCCGGGCGATTGCAGCTTAGGCCAGCATCCTCGGTTAATTCCGGACGCGCCTCTTGCAATCCGAAGAATAATTTGTACATCTCCAGGGGTGTCATACCCATGAAGTGTTGAAGAATCCATGGGCCCTCCGGATTGAACTCCCACAGCCGGAGAGGGCGGCGTTTGCAGGGCGGGATACGCCTAATCAGCATAACCTGCATTACCACCACCATATCGACCTCCCTCGTTTGGAGATCTCGAATTTGGCCCTGCAGTTGGGGCACGTCCTTTGACGGCCCCCAGTTGAGCCCTTGGTTGACCCACGACATCAACCATCGTGGAGGTCCCGGGCGGAATGAGGGCGGCGGCTTTTGTCTGCGGCCCCTCGGAACGGTGATATAGAACCACTCTTGCTGCCACGGGCCGAGCTCCTCTTGGAAGGAGCCAGCGGGCCATGGGGCATCGGCCCTCCTACTTATGGCCGCCCCGCCGCACTCCGCTTGACGCCCCCCGATCATCTTCGGCGCCACATTGAAGGTCTTCAGCCACAGGCCGAAGTGAGGGGCGACGCGGAGGAAGGCTTCGCAGACAACAATAAATGCGGAAATATGGAGGATGGACTTCGGAGCCAAATCGTGGAATTCCAACCCATAGTAAAACATGAGCCCTCTCACAAAAGGATCCATCGGGAAGCCTAAACCCCGACGGAGGTGGGATACAAAGACGACATACTCGCCGGGCCCGGGGTGGGGATGGCCTGCCCTTCAGCAGGCAACCTGTGCGAAATCTCATAAGCCAGGTACTTGGCCTCCCACAGCTTTAGCACGTCCTCCTCCGTGACGGAGGAGGGCATCCACCGGCCCTGGAGGTCGGAACCGGACATCATTGAAGGTCCGAAGCACTCGAATCTGGAGCTCTAGGTGCTGGAACTTGGAGAGGGGAGAGGATTCGATGGAGGATTGAAGAAAAGAAACGAGCCTTGGTCCCGTTATAAAGAGGGAGAATACCAAGAGCCGTCTCCGTGACCGTTTGGGACTCGCCTTCGATAGAGGGGGCGTGGCGACGGGCGCGGTTGGGTTACCCACGTCCGTATTGATGAGAATCCCGGATTAAGGGGAAACACGATCTCTGCTTCGACAAGACGTGCCAAGGAAACCGCTTCACTAAATGCGCTGAGGTGGTAGAGTAAAAAACGATTCAAGTAATGGCTTGGTAGTGGCGTGACGTCATGCCACAAAAAACGTCAGCGGATCGAACTTGTGTATATATTATTCTCTCTACGGTGAAATGTGGAATTTATTTTGCAGAGCCGGACACTATCCTGGTGTTCACAATCTTCTATCATTCGGAGGAGGAACCCGCCTTGCAATGCCAAGCAATATATGCGCCGGACTTATCGTCATTGAAGCCTGGTTCAGGGGCTACTGAGGGAGTCCTGGATTAGGGGGTGTCCGGATAGCCGGACTACCATCATCAGCCGAACTATCATCGGCCAGACTATCATCATCGACCGGACTCCAAGACTATGAAGATACAAGATTGAAGACTTTGCCCCGTGTCCGGATGGGACTTTCCTTAGCGTGGAAAGCAAGCTTGGCGATACGGATATGTAGATCTCCTACCATTGTAACCGACTCTATGTAACCCTAGCCCTCTCCGATGTCTATATAAACCGGATGGCTCTAGTCCGTAGGACACAACAACAACAACAACAACCATTACAATCATACCATAGGCTAGCTTCTAGGGTTTAGCCTCCTTGATCTCATGGTAGATCCACTCTTATAAACATCCACAATATCAATATCAATCAAGCAGGACATAGGGTTTTACCTCCATCAAGAGGGCCCGAACCTGGGTAAAACATCATGTCCCTTGTCTCCTGTTACCATCCGTCTAGACGCACAGTTCGGGACCCCCTACCCGAGATCCGCCGGTTTTGACACCGACAACGATTAACTTATTACTTTTATTGTATTTTGTGCCAAATTTGCTTGGATTGATGTCCATCTGTGCGCAATGGGGCCGAAGTTGGATAAAATTAACCTCGAGCATGACAGCTCCAGCATCACCTCAGTGTGCATCGACCTTGATGAAAGCTTTGTAATACCAGTACAAAACATGCAAAAAGTCTAAGAACAGAAGGACTGATCTTGGTTGGAACAAAACACCCTTACAAACACTACTCTTGTGACCTCCCATATCGATCCTTTGAAGCAGAAGTACTATAGATGGTGAGAAGGCTGAAGCAAATTATCAACAACTGGAAAATATGATTGCATGTTGCACTAATATTGGACATTAACCACAATATATATTTGTCTCGCTGTGTTGGAATGGTATGCTCACGTGCAAGGCTACCTAAATTCCGCTTTTCAAATCTCAAATAAAATAATTTATCAACAATCATGCACAAAGAAAGTTCTTACCATCATATAAAATTCAGATTTTCCATAAATTATCCAATTTGCTCAAAAAAATTCACAATCAAACATACCATGGAGCAGCAAACATTCAATAATCCATTCCTTTTTGTAAGATCTGGACAAAGAGTGGATATCATTTAGTCAGATAGGAAAATAATTAAAGTGGGTGGGAACAACTGCATCAATATGTGTTGCTTTGTACTCCCTCCGTCTAAAAATATTTATCAGAGAAATGGACGTATCTAGACATATTTTAAATTTAGATACGTCCATTTTTATCTATTTCTCCGACAAGTATTTTCGGACGGAGGGAGTATTTGACTTCACACTTAAAGGCCACTTCTCTGTGCATGGGCTGTTGGACGGCCCAGGCAGTAGAATGGGCTGCTGGACAGCCTAATATACCACAGGCCTTCATTTCGGCCTCTGAAGCAGCAGCCCACAGGACAGTTGGGCCAAATTTCACACAGTGCGGCGCGAATTGCTTCCCAGACGAGATCAGACGACCAGAAGCTCTGAGACCGCGAAAACGGACGGTCGAAAATGCAAATCGGTGAGAGAGCTCGATTTAGGCTCAATTTTACTATCCCTTAGTAAAGTACCGATTGCATCTGCCCGTTCACCGTTAGTAATTTCGAAAGAAAGTCCATGTGTTTTTTGTATTCAACCCACACTACAGTTTGGTCGTGTGTTGACTGTGTTCTATTTTTCTTCCGCTCACTTGGGCCTGCAGTCCATGGTTCTTACATCACACACAGCACCCTCGTGTTGGGCTTCGAGCATAGGTACTGGGCAGCCCACGGATGTGTTTCATATAATAAAATCCAGCAAAAACATTATGCCCCTATGGGGATTCGAACTGGAGAACGCCACTAATCCACAAGGGCCCTCGAGAGAGTTCTTGTTGAGAGTCGCAGCGAGGCCACCTGATCCCGCCCGATCCCCAATCTCCGACGGCGGCTATGCTGGCCGGAAGAGAGGAGGGAGAGGTGCGTGGAGCTTTGTATATAATCCAGCTAGTTCTTGGTTGAGTCTTCCCGTAGTGGAGTCTGGCGTTATGCCGTGGCGTAGCGCGCCGCCGGCGCACGCGAGCTGCGCCCGGTGGCTAGCGGTGTCGTTCATCATGGTTGTGGCGGTGAGGTACTGCGTGCAATCGGAGAGAGCGACGCCGGCGACTCCTTCAATAAGCTCGTCGTCTTCTCTGTGTTGGTGGGGGGCGGCTGCTTGTCTCCTTCCTCTGTTGCCGCCATGGAGACGGATGGAGCGAGGATGAGAAGCAGCGAACTGGATCTCACGGATTGGGTAAGAGCTCATTCTCAATGGCTTATGTATCAGGGCTTCGGCGCCAGCTCAGCGGTCGGCTGCCGGCCCTCATCTCGCCATTGACCTTGCTGGCCGAAGGGCGGCCATCTATCTTCCTCCCGGCCTGGAGCCTTGAAGGGAGGCAGTTCATCTCTGGTTTGGAGTCCCCAGCTTCTTCTAATGGTAGCGGATGGAGCGGCTGTGGAGATCCCGGCGCACCAAGTGGTAGCGTCCCCGGCGGCGACGGGATTGGTTCTGTTCCAGAGTTGATTAGGACCCGATTGAGTTTCTTATTACCTGTTTGGGGTCCTCCATGCAAAAACCAGGGACCTAGTGGTAGTTTCCGTTTATGTTTGGGTCCTGTTGTAATCTGCTTTGTACTATCACCGTTTAAGAATTAACGCAGGTTCTGGGTCCTTCGGGACCCAACTCTCGTTCAAAAAAAAAAAACTGGAGAACGCGAAATCTTATTTGACGTTCCCTGCGTCAAAATGTCTACGAAACGTACATGGGCGGGATCAATCGGGCTGGGCCATCTCCTGCAGTACGCATCCGGTTTCGGGAACCTTCTAGAAGTTCTTAGCCAGGTTTTACGGGTTTAGCGATTTTTTAGAAGGTTCCTGAACTGATTTTTCTTTTCCTTTTTTATTGTTTCTTTCCTTTCTTTTTTGTTTTTTCCATTTCTTTTTTACTTTCTTCCTTTTTTTTTGTTTAGTTGTAGAATTTAGAAAATTCGTCCAATGTTCAAAATTTGTTGTTGTTTCCAAAATGTGTTCATTATTTTAAAATTTGTTCACATTTTTTAAAATGTTTAAAGTTTCACATTTTTTAAAATTTGTTCACATTTACATTTATTTCATATCTACAAAAAGTGTTTGTAATTCAAAATTGTGCGGGATATTCAAACTGCACCTAGTTTCAAAACTTTGTTCTAGATTTCAAAATTTGTTCCTATTTTAAATTTTTGTTCACCAATTCAAAAATGTTTTGCTTTTAGGAAAATGTTCCGGAATCACCAATTCAAAAAAGGTTTTAAAAAATTACCAATTCAAAAATAGTTCGTGCTTTAGGAAATGTTCTGGAATTTAAAAAATATTTTTGTTTTTAATAATGTTCTCACAATTTAGAAAATGTTACCGTTTTAACAAATTTTTCGAATTTCGGAAGATCTACCTTTTTCAAGTTTTTTATACAAATTCAGAAAATGTTCGCTTTTTTGAAAAATTTTTAGGAATTTAAAAAATCAGTTTTAAAAGATGTTTGAAAATTGAAAATTGTTCACGTTTTTCAAATTCCTTAATTTCCAAAAAATGATCGAAATTTGAATTTGTTTGTTTCAATTTCTTAAGTAATGTTTAGTTTACGCCGCTGCTCCTGGGGTTTTTTGCGTGGCGCTATGTTTTTGTCAACAAAACTCTGTAGCCGTACTGGCTAGGAAGGATAGTGCACTATCAGGACATCCCACTTTGTGCGCTTTGTAGATTTTGGGCCGGCCCAGTCAGGCGCGCCCTGTGCGAAGGGACGTCATTTTGCCAGAATGCGGCAAATAGGACCTCCCCTGGAGAACACCACGAACAGGAGCGCCTCTAGGGCGCGGAATATCCTTGTGTCAAACTGCCGGCGTTTCGCACACGCGAGCGACCTTGCGCCGGCCCGTTTAACCGTTTCAGCACTCCCGGTTTTGGAACCTTCTGGAGGTTCCCATCTGGTTTTTTTTCGATTTTGGGAACCTTTTAAAAGGTTCCTAAATCGGTTTTTTATTTTTCTTTATTTTTCTATTTCTGTTTCTTTTTCTTTTCTTTTTTCTTTTTTGTTTTCAAGTTTATGTTTTCTCTTTCAAAAACATGTTCGCGCTTTTACAAAAATGTTCGAAATTTGAAAAACGTTCGTGTTTTCAAATTTTGTTCATAAATTCAAAAATTGTATGCATTTATCATAAAATGTTCGGAATTTTCAAAAAATATTTTGTGTTAATAAAATTGTTCAGAATGTTTTTGTTCAAATTTTGACAACTTTTAAAAAAATGTTTGCAATTTCAAAAATTGTTTGCAATTTTCCAAAAAATGTTCATGAATTTCTGAACATATTCGTTTTATATTTTCTTCACGTATTCAAAAAATGTTCAACTTTCAAATTTGTTTGGAATTTTGAAAATTGTTTTCTGTTTCTAATTTTGGTCAAAAATTGTTCTTGTTTCCTTTTCGGTTTCTTTTTTCGTTACTTTCTTCTTTTTCAACTTTTTTTTGAAAAATATTTATGTCGCAAAAATTGTTCGTAACCTTAAAAAATTGTTCCAACTTTCAAAAAACCTTCATTTTAAAAAAAATGGCCGCATTTTCCAAAATTGTTCATAAATTCAAAGAATGTTCGCATTTCAAACAAAACGTTGTGGGATTTAAAAAATGTTCCCTTTTTAAAAAATGTTCGTATTTGCCTTTTTTTGGTTTTCTTTTCTATTTGGAATTTTCAATAAAGGTGTTCACTAATTTGAAAAGAAATCATGTTTTTGACAATTTGTTCGCAAACTCAAAATATGTTCGAGGAATTTGAAAAAATGTTCTCATTTCTAAATTTTGTTTCATAAATTTGAAAATGTTCTGTAATTTCAAAAAAAGTTCCAGCCTTTTCAATTTTGTTCACATACTCAAAAAATGTTCATGTTTTCTGAATTTTCTGAAAAAATGGGTTTTGAACAAATTATTCATAATTTCCAAAAAAATCATGTTTACAAAAAATTGTTCATGATTTCAAAAAAATGTCCCTGATTTTTCGAAAATGTCATAATTTTTTGGAAAATTGTTCCAAATTTGGAAAGTGTTTGTGTTTGCCAGAACATTCCAGTTTTTGAAAAAATAAACTACTTTTGAAATTTCTAAAGTAATTCGGATCTGCGAAGCGTGTCGAGTTCTTTATGTTTGATGCTAAGTTATGAGCACATACGAGTGCGAGGTGAGCTGGTAGGAACATATCATTTGGATCTGTCGGTTCGAATCCCCGTTGTCGCAGTATTTTTTGAGCAATGCTCGTTCATGTTGATCGCCATCTTCATGGGCCGGCCCAGTCGGGGACTCTCCTGTGCGAAGCTACAGCAACTTGACGCAGAGAGCGTCATATAGGAGTTCCCCTAGAGCGCAGCACGCGCTGCAAAGGAAGCGGGTGCGCACCAACGGCTCCCCTTCTGGGACGGCCCATATGTGGCCTGGACGCCGCCTGTTTTTTTTGCGGACGTTTCCTTTTTTTCTCTTTTTTCAATAATTCGGGATATTAAAAGGTCCAAAATTTCAGAGAAGTTGCAAATTTCCAAAAAGATGCTCATTAATTCAAAAATTGTTTATGAATTTGGCAAAAAATGTTCACGAATTTCAAAAATGTTCATGAAGTTAACAATGTGCATGACTTCAAAAAAAGTTCGTGAAATTGAAAAAAGTTCACAAAATAAGTAAATCATGATTACAGAAAAATGCTCTGGAATTCAAAAACTGTTCACGAATTTGTGTAAAAATGTTCACAAAACTTAAAAAAAATGTTCATAATTTAAAATATTCAAACAAATGTTCGCTAATTCGAAAAATGTTCACGAATTTGGAAAAAAAATGTTCATGATTCAAAAAAAATGGTCACGGATTTGGAAAAATTGTTCACGATTCATAAAATTATTCGCTAAATCTAAAAATGTTCACAAATTTGAAAAAAATGTTCATGATTTTGAAAAATTAGTCGTTAATTTTAAAATGTTCATTATTTTAAAAAAAATTGATGATGATTTGAAAAACATGTTCATGACTTAAGAGGATGTTCACAAATTTCTAAAATAATTCTTCATGATTTCAAAAAAAATCGTGAGTTTTTAAAAACTGTTCATAGTTTCAAAAAAATGTTCATGATTTAAAAAGTAATGATTTAGTAAAAATAAAACCACGATTTTGGAAAAATATGTTCATCATTCAAAAAAAATACGATTTTAGAAACAAATCGCGAACTAATAGAATTTCAGTAATTGAAAAACAAGAGTAAAAATGAAAACATAAAAGTAAAGAAAAAATGAAAAGAAAACAGAAAAAGGAAATGAAAAAAAGAAAAGAAAAGAAAAGAAAAAGAAAACCGAAAGAAAAGCATAAAAACCAGTTGGGGTTAAACCCCGAAATGGGCCGTTCCATAGAAATAGCAGCGGGCGAGGGGGGGGGGGGTACGCGCCACGGCGCTCGCGGGCGCGGTACGCGCCGTATAGAACCTACATGCCTCACTTACCAATGCGGCGAGCACTTTTTTTTAGAAGCAAGCATATCTATTATGTTTGTAGTATATTGGAAGAAGCACTAAGGCCACACAACTCTATTGGGCCTCGACATGTGCTCTAGCTGCTGGCACCCATACTTTCGCTGAGAAGTTTCTGGCGGAGCTCGAGATGATGTCGGACAAGAAAACATGTCCCAAGGACCTACATATAACTTTTGGGGACTTGCATGTGATTCCCAGGGACATGCATGCAACCCGAAGTGGACAGGGGTTTCGCCTTCGCATGCGTGGCTCCCGCCTGAGCACCATGATGTTAAAATGAATGTTGATGCAGGCTTTTCGAAGATCGGCGACCACGCAGCTGCAGTAGTGGTATGCATAGACAAACGAGGAAACTACTTGGGTGTCTCGGCCATCATCTATGACGGCCGCCTCGACCCAACTATATTCGAAGCACAGGCATGCTGCGAGGCCCTCTCCCTCACCTCGGATCTGCAGGTTCAATCGATTTGTGTGGCTTCAGATTGCCTGGAGGTAGTAAGGAACATACAAGAGGAAGTTCCTTGCCGATATTTTTCTATCCTACTAGATATCAAGCATGAGGGGAGCCATTTTCAGGATGTAAAGTTTCTTCATGAGAATAGGAAGCATAACGGAGAAGCACATGCTTTAGCAAAGGTAGCTGTCTCTCTTAGCCCCGGGCGCCATGTGTGGCTTAGTATTTTGCCCGAAATAATCTGTATCCCCATGTGTTTGAACTTTTAAGAAAGGGTGCAGTTGTTCAAAAAAAAAACTCCATCGGCGTGCGATTGTAAAAAAAACGATCTTCCAATTAAAACCATGACTATTTTGTCTTGAATAGTCCCGCCTCGCTACACAAAATTGATTCTCACCAATTTATATACGTACAACACCTTTGTCTACTGTGAGCTAATTAAACAGATGATAGGGACACGTCTATATTCTATCGATTGATTTTGACGACATGTATTTGTGCGTCTTTTCATGCGTGGCTGGTCCCCACATGCTATCGTGTTTTTTCTTTTTGAACACTACCGGGTATTTGCTGGCTTGCTGCACTGAGGTGCATGTTGTTGCTGCACTGAGGCAGGGCCGGGCCGGCAAAATCCGGGGCCCTGTGCGGAATGAAAAAATAGGGCCCTATTTCACAAAAAAAGAACTAACGAGCAATTATAATGTATATATATCTCACAGAAAAAAATATAATGTATTTAATATAATATCTTACATAAAAATTGGACATATAAAAAAGTCATACCAATTCAACTCCCGATTGCTATTTATTTGAACATCCTCATTCTTGCAGTATTCTTTGAAATGAAATCTTCAATGATATCCTTATAATCAATCTTCTCCAAGACTTCACTCTCAAGTGCTATTGTGGCCGAATCATTGAGTCTTTGTTGTGTCATAGTAGTACGGATATAGGATTTCAATAGCTTCAATTTAGAAAAACTTGTGGTGCCTTTTTTCTAACAAATTTGTCCATGCCGCCTTTATAAGATTTATTAATTAAATTTTGTTCTTCTGCTTTTCTCTTGCGCTTATAGGCACCAGACTGATCTTTCCCCATGATGACTAAAATCTATATTATTGAAACACAAGATTAAAAAGATGAATACAATGAAACTGAAATTATACAGTAGCATATATCAATCGTCCAATGTTTGGCACTTAGACGAGCTGTTTAACTCACCTAGTTTTGGGTCCTGCACGGATGAACTGGGATTGATCCGACGAGACGACGAGTCTCGGCGGCGGCCTGAATCAGATCGCGAGATGGATCTGATGAATAGATGAAGTGATCAGGGATGATGCGAACGACGAAGGCGATGAGATAATCTTTTCTTACCGAAGCCACGATAGTGTGATCGCGTCTACAGACTCCAGATTTCAATGGGAAGACGTTTCGACGAGCCGCGAGCACCAGATCAATCGAGAAGGGAGCAGAAGGAGACCGAGAGACGGAGACGGCATTTAGGGAATAGCGATCCCGTCTTTTTTTACATCGGCTGATCGATTCGATCAATCGATCGCTGAGCACCAGAGCCGATCGATGACCTGCGCACCTGGCCTAAAGGCCCACTGGCCCAGGTCGCTCGAGGCAACTTGCCTAAAGGCCCACTGGCCCAGGCGCCCAGCTCGCTCGAGGCGCCCACGGCGTGGTGGCCAGATCTCGATCGAGGCGCCCACGAGCCACGACGCCCAGTCGCCCACGACGTCTAGTCGGGTTTTTTTTAATACAACTATATGCCTATATATACATTTTGGGGCCCCCCAAAATCGTGGGCCCTGTGCGGGCTGCACATGTGGCACCACTGTGGGCCCGGGTCTGCACTGAGGTGCATTTCAACGGCGTTGCTACTTGCTACGAGCAAGCTAGCCAGCGACGACGCTAGAAGGTCGTCTCGCTGCTATGCCGCGTCGGTGGCCGGCGATGCTAGGATGGCGGAGCACCAGTGGGCTACAATTCCAGGGCCGGTCCTGAGATTTTGGGGGCCCAGGGTGAAACGAAAACTCGGGGCCCTTTACTTCAACCATCGTAAATTCGTAACAATTATAATTAGTACCTCTACGGTGTCGGCGTTCTTCCATTTCTACCCATCCAATTTGCATCTACTGTATGTGAGGAAGGTTTTGGTATTGCGGAAGGACCCCGCTCCTCTGCTTGACGTTTGCAGAAAATTCTTTGGTCTCTCCAAACAAGACACAACCCTTCCACAGATCATCCAACAAATAAGAGGAATATACTTGGGTGAAACTTACCATATTTTTATAATCAAGAATTGGATGATTTTTATTATTTTTAACAAGTATACTAGTATATTATGAATCCATTTGCAATGCATGGTCACTTTGCTAGTTGCTGTGTGTATATATATACATCTAGATCCATCCGAAACCAATATTTGTATGGAATCATTTATACAGGAAAATACACACAATTTTGCAAATATATAAAATACATCATAAGTTGAACGTGCAAAAGCTACACGCATTGTATGCAAAGATTAATTACTTAATTATCTAATAGGGAATAGTAATACGGAGAATATGGTATACGTGAATATGTGGGATTGCATCGGTGATGGTCTGACGATCAGCCACTCATGGGGATGGACCGGCAGCTTGATGTACTTTGAGTGCGTCAGACTCTTGGCGACGGCGGATCACACCTCGAGTGGAGATTGGAGAGCCGAGTCCGCGGGTGAAACGGCGACTCGCGATTAGAGCCGGGGGCCGGGACAGGATCACGATCGTCCTAAAGATGCGAACTCGTGATCAGATCTGGCCATCTCGGAAGGAATTAGGAATACATCGGAGAGGATTTGAGCGAGCGGCTGCCTGCGTCTATATGTCCAGCCCATGGCCTAGTGCTAGACTCGTTCGTGTACGTGGGCCTAGCATGCTGTGTACGTGGTACCTGGGTGGGGCCCCTGCA
>NC_041381.1:470104712-470113207 GCF_002162155.2 Triticum dicoccoides
AAGTCGCGGCCTCTGCTGCATGCGTCAGTTGGCTGCTGCAATGGATCGATGTTGGGCCACCGGACTATCATCGACGCTGCTACGGAGCATCCCGGTCAGTCGAAGCATCGCCAGCGCTGCAACGAAATATAGTCGGGTGTCGGAGCATCGCCGGTGGTGCAATGGGGCATTGCCGAGCTGCCGGAGCATCGTCAGTGCTGCAAATGGATCCTCGTCGGGCCACCGAAGCATCATTGTCGCTGCTACGGAGCATCGCCCCGTCAATCGAAGCATCGCCAACAACGCAACGAAGTATAGTCGGGCGCCGGAGCATCATCGGTGGTGCAATGGGGCATTGACGAGCTGTCGGAGCATCGTCGGTGCTGCAATGGATCCTCGTCGGGCCACCGGAGCATCATTGGCGCTGCTACGAAGCATCCCCGGTCAGTCGAAGCATCGCCAACGCTGCAATGAAGTGTCGTCGAGCGCTGGAGCATCACTCGTGGTGCAATGGGGCATTGCCAAGCAGCCGGAGCATTGTCGGCTCTGCTATAGAGTGGCGCCAGGCCACCGGAGCATAGCCGGGTAGCCAAAGCATTGTCGACGCTGCAATAGAGCATCGTTGGGCCACCGGAGCATCACCGATGTTGCAATGGGCCATTTTCGGGCCGTCAGAGCATCGTCGACGCTGCAATGGAGCGTCGTCAGGCCACCGGATCATCATCGGCGATGCA
The DNA here is from genome assembly GCF_002162155.2 of Triticum dicoccoides. Taxonomy (NCBI): domain Eukaryota; kingdom Viridiplantae; phylum Streptophyta; class Magnoliopsida; order Poales; family Poaceae; genus Triticum; species Triticum dicoccoides. The sequence continues at coordinate 470,105,426 of NC_041381.1, forward strand.
ATGGAGCATTATCGGGCAGCCAAAGCATAGTCGGTCGGCAACGAAGCATCGTCGAGCCATTATAGCATTGTCGGCGTTACAAGCATCGCCACGCCACTGGATCATCATCAGCGATGCAATGGAGCATTGCCGGGCAGCCACAGCATTATCGGCGCTGCAAACGAAGAATTGTCCGGCCGCTGGAGCATCACCGGTGTTGCAAAATGGGCCATTGTCAGGCCGTCGGAGCATCGTCAGCGCTGCAATGGAGCTTCGTCGGGCCACCGGATCATCATCGGCGATGCAATGGAGCATTGCTGGGCAGCCAAAGCATCGTCGACGCTGCAATGGAGTGTCATTGGACCACCAGATCATCACCGGCGCCGCAATGGAGCATCACTGAGTAACCGAAGCATCGTCGGCGCTGCAGCACCGGTGATGCTCTGGTGGCCTGACAATACTCCGTTGAAGCATGGACGATTGCTCCATTGCAACACTGGTGTATCGAGTATTGTCGGGCCGCCGGAGCATCGTCCATGCTTCAAGGGATGGTCGCAGCAGCATTGTCGATGGTGGGGCAATCCTGGAGCATGCCGGTGTTGTAGTCATGGCTGGTCTATGGCAAGCTCGCCGACATTGCTGCGGGATGACTGGCGACGTGGCTGTTGCAACCTGAAGAGTGCGGGTGGTGCATGCAAAAGCTGGTGCTGCAAGTCGGCTAGTTGGGGTTCTCGTTGGAGCTATCAGCTATGCATGCCACCACGGAACCGATAGCCTGCCTTGCTCACACCGGTGTCTGGAGTGGCTGATGTGAAGATAAGGACGTACCGTGATGTTATGGTTCAAGGGATCAAGTGGATATGGATGTATTGTGCTGGCCTGGTTTAGGAGTTAGGAGATCAGGCGGCCCAAATCAACGGCTGCCCAGCCCACTGATTTTAGGAAAATATCAGAGCATGGATAATAATATAGCCAACTGATGGCTATAAAAAACCGTCATATCATCTATAGTCTCATCTATATACACTCATATAAAACTGTGGGCTATAAAGTGGCTATTGCATTAGTATTTTTTTTAAACTTCTATCTGTCTTTTTTTCACATTTATTGCATTTACCTAGAAATACGTATATAGCTAGGCTCGTGCATGAGAGCCGACTCCCCTTACTTTTTTCACATCTCTCTTCTTCACATTAGGCAAAAAATACCATGTAAGCGGGCTATAAACCCATTATTGTACTTGTTCTCAGCCAGTTGATCCCTAGCGGCCCTAGCAATATAGACATATGGGCATTTCCCTATATGCTACTAGATGTACGGCAAGGCGTGTGCGATTAATCCCTTGCTGATATGGTTTTTTTTTTCTTTGAGACTTTGGCGTGGGGCTCCCTGTTGTCAGATGTTGCATTATTGATCACCTTCGTGGAGGGGAGAAATAACATTTGTTTTATTAAATTCATAACTAGGCTCGTGTGAGCACATTAAAACCATTAAGCTACAAGTGAAGGGCGGCCAATTAGTTGTGCCACATGGCGCAAGTAGGTTCGTCGTGGTGAGCAATCATTTGAATTTTTTTAAATAAGGTGTCGATTACTTTTAAAATGTATTGTTTTAGATGGAGATGAGAACCACTGGTATTTTGTAAATGGAGGGGTGGTGCAAGTTGGTTGGCCGCGGTGAGAAATATTTTGAAAATTTTTAGATGAAGGTGTGTATTACTTTTTCAATGTATTGTTTTAGATGAAGATGAGAACACCGGTATTTTTTAATGGAGGGTCATGCAAAGTGGCACTCACTGGTAGGCTGCGGCGTTTTTTTTCTTCTTTTTTACTTCTTCTTTAATGAAGATGAGAATTTTTTTTCTGAGATGTTTTTTTAAACGAAAGACTCGATGTACTTGTAAATGAAAACATACGCATAACTTCCTTTTAAGCGGCACCACATGATAGCCTCCCAACCACCAGTAACCGATAATTGTCTCTCCATTATAACAATGCGCGGGCATATGTGCTATTAATACATCAAAACGCCGATTACCCGTGGCTACGGTCACCCGCCGGCATTGAACCTCAGTACTCATCAGTGTGCCGGTTACTAAAACGGCGCCACGGTAAAACCCCGACGGCGAGCACAGCGCGAGAGGACAAGTGTCTCCACGTGAGTATTCACGTCGGCTCCACCTCACGCCCCCTCTGCCGCGCACCTGTCGGTGAGGGAAACACGCGGCTGCCATGCCGTCAGAGGTAAAAGACAAGATGCATGAGCCACGTGCTGCTCGCGCCACGGAATCCACGGTGGTAAAAAGAAGCAGATGAACAGAGCTGTCGTCTCCATGTCCGACCTTTTCCTCCCTGACTCGTCATCTTTCTCGTGAAAAAGCGGCTCTCGTCTCGTCAAGGCTTTGTTCTTTACATCAGGTGACCCAAAGAATGAAAAGAGAAAAGTAACACGGAGATCAGGAAAGAAAACTATGGCGATTGCTGCTGTGAACTTGACAAGAAAGAAGATGATTTAGGAGAGGCCTAGAATAAATTATTATACTTCCCTAACAACAACATGAACTGAACGAATGTAGGAGCACTGTGCACGGGGGCTTCCAACCAATCCAATTCTATGTACATGATCTCCTCTTTTGTACTCGATATACTCTCCCTCCTCCCCCGCCTCCAACCAGAAATAACACAAGAAAGAAGAAGAAGAAGAAACACTGAGAAATTGACGGCTGTGAACTGTGATTCATTTAACACCTAATTATCCGGGGCTCAAGGAGCCCCTTGCTACCTCACCGCCGCGTGGCTCGCGCCGGCGGCCTTGCCGCCGCACGCGGTGGCGTTCTTCTTGAGGTGCAGCTTGGCCGCCCGGAGCAGCTCGCCGAACCTCTTGATGCTGACCGTGACGTTCTGCCGGTCCATGTACACCTTCTTCATCTCCCACCAGCCCTGGCTGCTGATGACGGAGGGGTCCTGCACCACGGTGCTGTTGAGCCCGTACTCGGCGGCCAGCGAGCTCTCCTCGGGCGCCACCCTGTACTCCAGGTACTCCAGCCCGAGCTGCTGCGCCGGCTTGCCGTAGAAGGACTCGGCGGCCCAGTCGAGCCCCACGGGCACGATCTGGAGGAGCACCGTCCCGGGCCGCATGAAGAGGAAGTGGGTGACCGCCGCGCCGTGCACGGCCACCAAGGCGTCGGCCGAGGCGAGCGCCGCGTGGATGACGGGCATAGGCGTCTGGCGTCGGAGGTTCATGACGTGCGGCGCGAAACCTGCGCGGCGGCACGCGGTGACCACGTGCGGCAGGTTGAGGATCACCCGGTTCTGCTTGCGGATGAAGATGAGCATCTTGGGCTTGGCGGCCTTGGCGTGGTCGTCGGGCCGGACGCACGGCCGGGCCGGCGTCGCGAGTGGGAGCGGCAGCGGCGCCGACGACGTCGCCGACGGCTTCCCGCTGTAGCCCTGGTGGAGGAGCGCCTGGAAGTCCTTGATGCTCTTGCCTGCAAGCACGTGCGCAGCTCCACGATATTAGCAACAGCATCAGTTCACTTACAGGTGCAATAAATGTACTCCTAAACAAGGAACCCTAACATGACACTGTAATTGGGAAAGCAATTACTAAAAAGATTCACTAATTAGCTGCGTTCCTTTCAACTCCGTTTTACCAATGCCGAAGACTACTGCGAGCAAATCAGATTATCTGAGAGCTGCAGTCCGAAGTTGTGAGCGGGGCCTTAAACGTTCCCGTAACAGAGGCGTTCCCAGACGCATCGCATTTCCCCAAAGAAGAAGGCCAAACTTGTGCTGCTCATGTGACCGTGAGCGTCGTCTTCTCTATACCTGACTCGAGCTCGAGACATCGACCCAACCAGTCGCTCTCCATCAAGCCTACAAGTAGTATATATACAGTACAACGCACACTCCAAACACGTACGTACGTATAAACCCTACCTGTCTACACTTGAGAGTACGCAGACTAGCCACCAACTGGTCATAAGGCAGACATCACATTATACTACCACCACTAATCAGCAGCTGGCCATCAATCATAGTCTACTAGGAGGACATCACTAGTGCTAGGTTATGCATGTCAATCACCAACCGGCCTATGGAAAACAGCGGCATGCAAACCCCTTTTGAATGTGCATTCCTCCCGATCCAGCTACGCACGCAAATGGTCCATCCCATGCATCTCCGCGTTCGTTCGCACCCCGAGATTGACTGGCCAGGCCTCGGCCTTTATTTAAACGGGGGACAAATGAACGGACAGCTGGCCTCCGCTGCCGACGGCGCCTTTGCGTGCGGCGGTAGCCTCCGGCGCAGGACGGTGTTATTCCACGGCCAACCATCCGCGACCTACGCGAGATCTGAGAATGACGCAACGCCACTCCCAGACGTTTATTGGCCATGCATGGAGTTGCTCCAAGATCCAAGCCGGTTGCGCGTCCCAAGTCAACTCTTACGTGATCCTCATTGTCAGCCAGCTAGACAAAACACAGTAACGCTCAAGTGTTGCTTGGGAGTACACACAAGAGGCTAGTACTCCCTCCGTTCGGAATCACTTGTCTTGGAAATGGATGTATCTAGAACTAGAATACGTCTAAATACATCCATTTCCGCGACAAGTAATTCCGAACGAAGGGAGTAATTCAGAGACTAAACTTGAAGTACGTACACAAGATGAAGTGCTGTAATCGGATAAACGTTGAGATGATGCAACAGCTTTCTTTCCAATCCATAGTAACTGCTACTGCTCCATTTTGACCGTGTGTGCAAACCCAGGAACCCTGCGGACGCAAACTCACCGACAGAGAAGTTGCGCAAGTACCCCACCCCTGTAATTACTGCCTACCTAGTCTCTAGACTCACCACCCTTCTTCTTTCCCTTTTTAGCCTTCTTCAAAGGCCTTTTGCGGCACCCCAAATAAGTCCTCGCCTCCTTTCATTAAAGAGTTCGTTCCAGGGCCTTTGCCGGTCAAAATCTGGAGCCTTTGCCTAGGTGGTCACAGTTATAAAATCGATTTTAAAAAAAATCCCAACCTCCAGATCACATGCATTCCCTTCTTTCGTTCTGCTTTACCTGTGTAGATAGATAGATAAAACCCACGGGCCACTCACTACTTGTGCATTCCTTTTCTTTTGCTTTGGATCGGCTACCAACCATCCATATTTTTCTCTCAGTCCAGTAGTGTGATAATTGCAGTGCATCCATTGCTACTCCTAACACTGAACCACTGAACCCGAAGGCTGACAGCAATGTCGTGACACTATCACCCGATCGGCTGACAGCAATGCCGTACCCGCCGACGCACATCCGCGCGCGAGAGAGAGCAGCATTCCGTCAACCGGCGGCCAGCAGCGAATAACTAATCATCCGGTGGGACGGCTGATTAGGACACGATGCATAGCACTATGGTGATCTGCTCGTGGCCGCCCGGCTCCTCCGAGTCCCTACATGTCCTAGTCAAACCCACGGCCGATATATCCTCTCTTATCACCAACGTTTCAGAATCCCCACACAGCCAAGAGCCTAACACCACTGTCGCCATGCTAAGCTAAATGCTGCGCCCCAGCGTCTCCTCCGGGCTCCCTAGAAAATATCCGGAACCCATCATCAAAATGGGCGGTCCATTAGGAGATGGAAACGTATGGGGGCTGTTTTTTTTTTTTCGCGTTTTTCTTCAATCAACCAGCTATTTCGTGCAATCTATCAATCAATCAAAGAAATTAATTGATACCCATGACGTTACTATCAAAAAATAACAAGAGTGTACGTATATATCGCACGATGCCTTCTGCAATTAAGGAAGGATCCGCATGCCTCTCATGCTGCCGCTCCTCTTGGCCGCTAGAGGACAGGAGACGACACGAGGTGTAAATATATACAGGGGTAGTACCCAAACTGGGCACCGTATGTGGGCGTAAAAGAAGAGAAAATTTATGACACTGCCCCCATTGCACATGCTCCACGCCAAGAGAGAGACACATGCTTAACGCCGGCTAGTTCGATTTAGAAACAAACACAAGCTAGCAACGCCCGATCGATATGGTAAGTGCGGCCCCGACACGAGGCAAGTAATTCTTTTTGCACAGGCACGCCCCCGCCCCTACATCTACATGCCCGATCCGTCGAATCCAACTATTCTATGCGCATCTCCAATTCTGTTCCCTGACACGCCGATTTACTATTGACGCTCTGAACGACGAGTAACGTGCTCAGCTCCTCTAATACTCTAGTGTACTGTAATTTAGCAGTACTCTACTCATCTAGGAGTAGTTTATGGGTACAGCAGACCTAAGATCTGGCCTAACAGCGGGAGGATTAGTAATGCTCTGCACTGCACTGCGTGTCCTGCGAGCGTACTGGCCGGTACATGGGTGTTTATGGGGCTATAAATGAATGGGCACATTACAGTACAATAACTCGGCGTCGGCCAGATTAATTGGAACCAACTACAAAACTGGGTCGCCAAGCCCAACGTGGAGGTGGGTACACTGCGCCTTCCTTCGTGGAGCCCCCCTCGCATTTCCTGCCCTGCCCCGCCCCATATAAATAAATAATCGACGTACAAATCTCACCTAATATTTTAGAAACCCATTAACTAATTCCTCTCCTCTTCTCTGTTCTGCTTTGCTTTAATTCAAAAAATTCGAATGCACTGGCTGTGAACTCCTGTCACCGCACCATCCCAATTAAGTTAACCCACTTGTGCAAGTAACTTACTCTACTCGCGGTGCATTAATAATTAACCAAAGTGTAGTGGAGTAGTGGTGCGCATTGACAATGCTGCACGAGCATTGCGTGCCCGGCTCCTGTCTATCTGCAGGGAAACGGAACGGGCGGGAGTAATAAATGGACCACCGGCAGTACGGCCAGTTACGCTCCACCGTAGTCCGCACACGAAAACGGCAGGGGCAGCCCGCATCGGCGGCGACGTCGACGGGAGCACCGATCCGTCCGTCCGTCCGACGAGCGCTTCGGGCCTCATCCGTTCCGTGCGCTTTTTTCGGGCAACGCTTTTGCAAAAGCCGTCTTTTGCCTGCCCGTTTCCCGTAAAATAATCAATCCCCCGCCATGATCTCGCCGCTCATCATCACCGCGAGATTCCCCCCTCCGTCGTGCTCCCTCGCTCGCTCATCCGCTCACCATCTCTTTTGGCATCCAACGAAAAAGCGCGCCCGCGCACATGCCGCTTACCGTTGCCGCCGGAGTGTCGAGCAGAGCAGGTGGCCGGAGATGTGTCAGACGCGCCGTACGGCGGGGTGCTGTGCGTGCGTGCGGCATGTCGTCGCCACGCACCGATCGGACGGTCGTTTTCGCTGACGGCATGGCACGGCGCCGTGGAGCGTCGGATGCGTCACTTGCAATCTATCTACCCGGCCTAACCAACTGTTTGTGTACCAGGCCTAGTATAAAAACCAGAGGAGAGGTGAAAAAAGGCGACTCACACATGGACATGGTCAGGGTAATTACCCCTGACCGCAGCTAATAGGGGGAATGATTTATCCGACCAAAATTGGCACGGATCTCGACCGGGCCGCACGAATTCTCACGCGCCTTTTTGTTCTGCGCTAATCCCATTCCCCTCCTTAATCAACAAGTCGCCGCTGCTGACGCTGGCGCCGAATGATCCCGAAATTCCAACGGAAAAACCCACCGAAATCGCCACGCGAATTGGCGGAGCACATTCCTAACTACTAACTAACAACAAATCAACGTCGCAGCGCAATGGGCACAGCAGAATGCTAGTATACGTACTACTAGCGGTGGCAATTGAACTCGCGACGGCGATGTGATTGGGGAATTGGAATCTAG
>NC_041381.1:470113524-470197244 GCF_002162155.2 Triticum dicoccoides
GACGAGCTCGCCGTGGATGCGCAGGCCGACGATCATCTCCGAGAAGCAGTGCACCCGCCGGTCGTACCGGAAGTCGATGATCTTGTAGTTGGTCAGCCGCTCCAGGATGGCGCCATAGCGGCCCAGCCACCAGTAGTGGTACTCCAGCACCACCAGCACCACCTCGCCGCCGAACCGCTCCGCCGTCACGAACAGCGGGATCAGCCCGTCGCTGAACTCGTGGTACACGTTCCCCGTGTACCCGCCCGTCGAGAACACCACCGCCGGCACGCCCGCCGGGTGCCGCACGTCGCACCGCCGCCGCAGGCTGTCCCTGTCGGCGGTGCCGGTGCCGTTGCCGGCGTCCGCGGCCACGGGCACGATGGTCACCTCGTCGATGGACCGCATGATGCTCTCCTCGAACTTGCGCGTGTACGGCCGCACCTTCTCCGGGGCGGCGCCGCGGGGCGCGTTGTAGAGGAGCACCGACGAGGTGGACGGGTCCGTGCGCGCGTCGCCGCGGAGGTAGCACACGTCGCTGCGGTAGTGGCTCCGGTCACAGCAGAGCACGCCCTCCTCCGCCTGCCCGCCGCCCGCCTCGCCTGCGCACCAAATTCGCTCGCCATTAGCATCCCGCACGCAAATCAGCTAGCTAAGCTAAGCCAAGCGAGCAAGCAAGCAAGCGGCTAATAACTGAATAACTTGAGCAACGAGCTCACCGCTGATGAAGGCGGAGCACGGGAGGGATGCCGGAGAGCGGGTCTCCTGGCGGGCCTCGAGGCTGTTCTGGTTCGACGGCAGGTGGGTCTTGAACGCCTCCACATCCTCCCGCCGGTCCACGCGCTCTGGAACAGAGAACACACGTCACCATTACAGCCAAAAAGGGGACGCATTTAACCCAGGAGGCGTGGCGGCGCGAGCAAAGCAGAGAGAAATGGCAACCGAGCTGCCGGCCGGCGGCGCACCTGAATCGGCGGTGTTGACGACGAGGGAGGAGCTGGGGATGCGGAGCACGGTGAAGAGGCTGTAGACGGTGAGCACGAGCAGCGGCACGGCGCGGCAGGCGTAGCGGCCCCTGCCGCCGGCGCCCCAGGGCTTCCTGTGCGGCGGCGACGGCGGCGGGGACCTCCGGATCCACGACAGGCTGCCGGAGAGGGACGGCTTGGGCTTGTGATGGTGATGCTGCTGCGGCTGCTGCATCCTCCCTCCCGCTCCCTCCGCGCCAGCAAGCAAGCAAGCAAAGCAAAGCTCCTCGCTCCTCCTGCTGCCCGCGCTCTCACCGCCGCATGCTCCGCTCCGGCGCTCTCGCCGCCGCTCTGCCCGCCGCTCCTCCCGGTGCCACGCGCGCGCGCCCCGCAAGCCGAGCCGAACGCCGGACAGCACGGGGCCAATTGGGGAGAGCAGGAGGGCCGCGAGGGGGGCTTTTGCCTTTGCCGGAGACGAAGGGTGGCCGAGAGTAATAGCTGGTCACGATCAGAGAGTCATGGGGGCACAAGGGGGGAAGGGGGAGGGGAGGAGGTGGGGAGGGGGTAATGAAGATTGACGAGAGGGAATAGGAATACAGAACACTTTGGAATCACATGGAGGACAAGGGGGAAACACAACCCAACAGGGTGGTTTGATGACGCTAATTATATACGCCCGTGGGTGCTAACCCGCTCCTCCTCCTCGCTGTCCCGGCCTAATCTGCGATCGCCGCCGGCGAGGCTCGGGTCAAAATCATATGCCGCATGTGTGCTGCAAAATGCAGGGCCGCGGCTGCGTGTTTTCCCCGGTGGCGATCTGGGGAAATTTTAGAAGTTTCTGCGCTGTCTTTCGGCTCTACAGCCTCGCCTTGTTGGTTTCCGGAACGAGGGTTTTTCGTGAAAGGAAAACGGCTTTTGCCGTGTCGTGTTTGCCTTTTAAGTCGGCTCCGACTGGATGCGATGACGGCTTAAAACGTTTGTAATGGCGTGCGTTGCCGGCGACGTGGCCGGGGCTGCCTCACCTAAAACTGTTTGGGGTTAGTACGGCGGCGCACTGTTTGCGACTTTGCAACAGCTTCTGATAGATCTTGGCAATTTGCGAGCACATGGCCGTCCTTGGGGGAAATCACCTCCTACACTGACGTAATCTTAGGGTTTGGCTCCGGCGGAACCCTAGCTGCCGCCATTCTAGCTTTGTTCTCGGGTTTCCTCCATTCTCGCCGCACATTGTATGATGCCGTCGGGTTAAACCCGTGCGGATGTCCTTCAATCGTGCGGTTTCCTGGTCTTTAGCACTAAATGTCTTCTAGCGCGCATTTTTTACGGAGGCCATGTCGAAGTGAGCAGATGTCGGCTCCGTCTCGTAGTTCTGACAGTCTTGGAGGGATGGGGTGGCAGCTCACCCTTCTGGCGTGGCAGGAGTCATACAGATGTTTGTGGCTCCAATGACGACGACACATATATACATGTGGTTGTGAGACGTGGCCTGGCCTAAAGATCCGGCCCACAAGCCTTACTCGTGCCTTGGTTTTGAGGTGGTGATGGTGCGGTCGTTGCATCAAAATTACGTAGGATAACGGAGGTGTGTGAGTGGTGTGTTTTGTGAGTTTGTGGCTCATTCCTTGGACATTTGCATGAGGGTGTTGGTTCCGGTCTATCCATCGAAATCTCACCTATCTCTTGCTAGCCACTGCGTCATTTGTGGGTGTCGTTATTCCCTTTTGGTGGCGGTGTTGGGGATATATGTGTCCTATTGTAGTATCGGGTTATGTGTTCTTTGGGACGAAAGCCCATATTGTCATGGACACGTTTTCAACAATGCTTATCATGTTCAGACTTCCGATGCACACAATATTGTGGTCAACATTGCGACCGTCATGCGCCCTAACTAGCGATGTAGGGAGTTTGTCGTGGTGCTTTCTGTAGCACCCACATAAGCATTGAATGGAGGTTCGGTCGTGGCTAGGTTGAAGCAGTTATTGCATGTGCCCCGGTGTTACCATCTTTGGCGTGGACCTTGCGTATTATCGGTTTGCCGCTTGTAGTCGAAATCAGAGTTGACCCTACCCGAACCATTGGAACTACTCCTCCAACCCAATTTACATGATCACATCGACCATTAATTAAACAAGTAATACATAACTCATGTGTCATACAATTATACCACTGCAATCATTATTTTTAATACAAATTTAATAATGTTGTTTTCGTGGGAAATTTCAATTTTAGAATACATGCACAAAAGTTATTCGTGCTTTATGATTTAGCAAGCTTTGACATGAGTTGTTCACATCACAGCAAGAGTTGCTTTGTAAAAGAATAGGATTAAATGAAAAAAAACTCATTTTTCTACTCATTATTAAGATCAGATTTATAATGTCAGTTTTTTAGAATTTGGGTCCAACGCCCTTTTCACCATTAGATTTGATTTACACATCTGAAAGCAGTGGACCCAAGCCATGGCAGCGAACGATATCGTTCGGGTAAACGCAGTCGTCCCGAACGACCCACTCTCTTCGCACCACCCAACTCCTTCTCTCTCCCATTGCTATCACCTCCCTCTTCCTCTTCCTTCCCCAAACAAAACCCTGCTGCCGAATCGTTCCTCTCTCCACCCCCGGCGGTTCCCCGACGATTGTTGGCCATGTTGCCACTAGTAGAGGCAGCTGAGCTGGATCAAACGGGCGGCAGGCATGGAGGAGTCACAATGGCATTCATGGTGCATCCATGGTGCATCCATGGTTCCCCTTTGTCGTCGTGCGAGGAGAGGAGGAGCTCTTACACTGCATCCATGGTGTGGGTGGTGATGCCCTTCCTCTCCTTGCGGAAGAATCCCCCTTCGGCTCCAACGGCAATCCCCTTCGTCGCCATGCGAGAGGTATTCCCCTTCGGCTTCAACCGAGATCCAACAGGAAGCAGCCATGGTGGGGGGTGCAACTTTGCGCAGCGCTGCTCATGATGGTCGGCGATAACACAACTTCCCTCCTAGAGATCCATCTCCGTCGTTTTGTCGTACACAAGCATGACCCTGCGGGTCTAGCGTGACCTCCTGCATCGACAGCTGACGCCCGTCCATGGCCGATGCGCTCCACCAGAGGAGTTGCTAGTGCTCATGCAGGCGACGTGCTAAAGGAGGAGTTGCCGCTTGAAACAAAATCTGGAGAGGTTGGCGTGCTAAAGGAGGAGTTGCCGCTCAAAACAAAATCTGAAGAGGACGGCTCGCGTAGATGTCTGAGAAGGAGGTGTTGCTGCTCCGGTGTGGTATGCATGCTCTCTCCGATTTTTTGTGATTGGTTCTACTTTCCCTCTAGATCATATGTAGTGTTTTTGCATGGTGATTGTACTACGTTGCTACGAGTGCTGAGTTCACACATCACCATGGCAAATTGTAGAAATCTAAGTAATAGTTACACGGCAAGTTCATCAAATTTTGATTTAAAGCACGTGGCAATTTTTTGTGTAAAATGAATGGACTGATCTCATACAAACTTTAGGTCTCATTGTGTTTTCTAGATTTCTCCATGGCAAATTTGCCATTTGTTTTAGGGTTGCTTGGTGATTGCATTAGTTGATATGGGAATCGATGGAGTTCAATCATCATCACGGCAAATTTAACTATTCCCTGTAAATGGTTGCACGAAAAATTCATAAAAAGATTGTTTTATATTACATGCCAAATTTGTGTACAAATGAATGGACCGACCACACAACATTTTTAAGTATAATTCATGTTTATGGGGCATGGCAAATTCTTATTTATGTTAAACCTCATGGCAAATTTACTTTCAAGTACATGGTAAATCAAATCATATAGCAATGGTAAATTAACTGTTGGGGAACGTAGCAGAAATTCAAAACTTTCCTACGAGTCACCAAGATCTATCTATGGAGAGACTAGCAACAAGGGGAAGGAGAGTGCATCTACATACCCTTGTAGATAGCTAAGCGGAAGCGTTCAAGAGAACGGGATTGAAGGAGTCGTACTCGTCGTGATCCAAATCACCGGAGATCCTAGTGCCGAACGAACGGCACCTCCGTATTCAACACACATGCAGCCCGGTGACGTCTCCCATGCCTTGATCCAGCAAGGAGATAGGGAGAGGTTGGGGAAGACTTCGTCCAGCAGCAGTACGACGGCGTGGTGGTGGTGGAGGAGCGTGGCAATCCTGCAGTGCTTCGCCAAGCACCGCGGGAGAGGAGGAGGACTTGGGAGAGGGGAAGGGATGCGCCAGAACTTGGGATGCGGCTGCCCTCCCACCCCTCCACTATTTATAGGTGGGGGGGAGAGGGGGCCGGCCCTCCTAGATCCCATCTAGGGTTGGGGGCGGCGGCCAAGGGGGGAGGAGTGCCTCCCAAGTCAAGTGGAAACCCTCCCCCTTTGGGTTTTCCCCCTCCCATGCGCATGGGCTTTGGGGGGGCTGGTGCCCCTGGCCCATTAAGGCTAGGGCACCCCCCCTACAGCCCATGCTGCTATATTGGACATGGTGGAACAATTTCCGGACCTCCGGACCCCTCCGAAATCCTCCAGAACCTTCTGGAAGCTTCCCGGTACAATACCGGAAAAACCCGAACTTTTCCCGGAACCCGAACAACAACTTTCCATATATAAATCTTTACCTCCGGACCATTCCGGAACTCCTCGTGACGTCCGGGATCTCATCCGGGACTCCGAACAACATTCGGTAACCACATACAAACTTCCTTTATAACCCTAGCGTCCTCGAACCTTAAGTGTGTAGACCCTACGGGTTCGGGAACCATGCAGACATGACCGAGACGTTCTCCGGCCAATAACCAACAGCGGGATCTGGATACCCATGTTGGCTCCCACATGTTCCACGATGATCTCATCGGATGAACCACGATGTCAAGGACTCAATCGATCCCGTATACAATTCCCTTTGTCTAACGGTATTGTACTTGCCCGAGATTCGATCGTCGGTATGCCGATACCTTGTTCAATCTCGTTACCGGCAAGTCTCTTTACTCGTTCCGTAATACATCATCCCGCGATCAACTCTTTGATCACATTGTGCACATTGTGATGATGTCCTACCGAGTGGGCCCAGAGATACCTCTTCGTCACACGGAGTGACAAATCACAGTCTCGATTCGTGCCAACCCAACAGACACTTTCAGAGATACCTGTAGTGCACCTTTATAGCCACCCAGTTACGTTGTGACGTTTGGTACACCCAAAGCATTTCTATGGTATCCGGGAGTTGCACAATCTCATGGTCTAAGGAAAAGATACTTGACATTAGAAAAGCTTTAGCATACGAACTACACGATCTTTGTGCTAGGCTTAGGATTGGGTCTTGTCCATCACATCATTCTCCTAATGATGTGATCCCGTTATCAATGACATCCAATGTCCATAATCAGGAAATCGTAACCATCTATTGATCAACGAGCTAGTCAACTAGAGGCTTACTAGGGACATGGTGTTGCCTATGTACCCACACATGTATCTGAGTTTCCTATTGATAAGGACCGAACCTCGTGGCGAGATCCGATCTGTTGTTGCGGCCCAATCTTTCACGACACACCACCACCAGCTGCAGTAACCTCTTGCCCGCGCACGCGATGTACACGAAATAGAGGGTTTGAACCTTGCGGCTCAGCACGAGAAAACCAATCTTGATGACGGTACTCACGCGCAAAACAATTTCCTCGCAGAGAAATCGCAACACAGAGGTTTTGTAAAGCTTCCTCCAAAACTTAGGGATTTTTAGACAGCTTCCCCCAAAACTCGATACGGGAATTTACCCTAAAAACACATTGTGTTTATTATCAAAATATAACCTAACTATTACATCGACGCACCCTTGCTTTAAATAACAACTTGAACCTAGCCTAAACCCCTCACGCACGCACACAACTTTGGAAAGAAAACAAACTAGTATAAAATATAAGAGTCCAATCCTTTTACATCTTAGATTGATTTTCTACCTAGCTTAACCTTGTACGCCATCTTTCTTTCTGGTGGGCCCCATCCTATTTCCTGTAGAGATGAAAAACTCTAAGCATTAAGTCTTCTGGCCGTATCTATCTGGCATGCCTTCTTGCACGGTAGGAACAAATATAATATGTGCCGCCTTGCCTTGTATTTGTAGCTACCAAACATACGTGATCCCTTTCTTATCTTGCAACTCCAAAAAAAGACCTTCCATGCAAGAACGCATGCATCACCTTGCTTCATACTAGTCCATCGTGTCAACTCCATGCTTGCTCCCCTAGTCAGCCCACGTGTAGTTTCATGATCAACAACAATTATAGAATTATTTTGGACAATATCAGTAGCATATTCGACTATAGGCGTAGACTTTATTTTTTCAGTAGCGACCATCATAGATAAATTATACATGGTCATATCACCTATCAATACAATTATAGCATGGATAATAAACGATTATCATGAACAAGGAAATATAATAATAACTAATTTATTATTGCCTCTAGGGCATATTTCCAAAAGTCTCCCACTTGCACTAGAGTCAATAATCTAGTTCACATCGCCATGTGATTAACACTCACACGTCACATCGCCATGTGATCAACATCCAAAGAGTTTACTAGTGTCATTAAACTAGTTCACATCATCATGTGATTAAGACTCAATGAGTTCTGGGGTTTGATCATGTTTTGCTTGTGAGAGAGGTTTTAGTCAACGGATCTGCAACATTCAGATCCGTATGCACTTCGCAAATCTCTAGGTCATATTGTAAATGCTGCTTCCACGCTCCACTTGGAGCTATTCCAAATGGTTGCTCCACTATACGTATCCGGTTTGCTACTCAGAGTCATTCGGATAGGTGTTAAAGCTTGCATCAACGTAACCCTTTACGTCGAACTCTTTATCACCTCCATAATCGAGAAACATATCCTTATTCCTCTAAGGATAATTTTGACTGCTATCTAGTGATCCACTCCTTGATCACCTTTGTACCCTCTTGCCAGACATGTGGCAAGGCACACATCAGGTGCGGTACTTAGCATAGCATACTGTAGAGCCTATGTCTAAAGCATAGGGGACGACCTTCGTCCTCTCTCTCTTTTCTGCCGTGGTCGAGCTTTAAGTCTTAACTTCATACCTTACATCTCAGGCAAGAACTCCTTCTTTGACTGATTCATCTTGAACACTTTCAAGATCATGTCAAGGTACGTGCTCATTTAAAAGTACCATTTAGCGTTTTTGATCTATCCTCATAGATCTTGATGCTCAATGTTCAAGTAGCTTAATCCAGGTTTTCTATTGAAAAACACTTTTCAAATAACCCTATATGCATTCCAGAAATTCTACATCATTTCTGATCAACAATATGTCAACAACATATACTCATCAGAAATTCTATAGTGCTCCCACTCACTTCTTTGGAAATACAAGTTTCTCATAAACTTTGTATAAATCCAAAATCTTTGATCATCTCATCAAAGCGTACATTCCAACTCTGAGATGCTTACTCCAGTCCTTAGAAGGATTGCTGGAGCTTTGCATACTTGTTAGCATCCTTAGGATCGACAAAACCTTTCTGATTTTATCACACACAACCTCTCCTTACGAAAACTGGTAAGGAAACTCGTTTTGACATCCATTTGCCAGATTTCATAAATGCAGCTAATGCTAACATGATTCCGACGGACTTAAGCATCGCTACGGATGAGAAAATCTCATCGTAGTCAACTCCTTGAACTTGTGAAAAACTCTTCGCCACAAGTCGAGCTTCATAGACGGTGACATTACCGTCCACGTCCGTCTTCTTCTTAAAGATCCATTTATCTCAATGGCTTGCCGATCATCGGGCAAGTCCACCAAAGTCCATGCTTTGTTCTGATACATGGATCCTATCTCGGATTTCATGGCTTCTAACCATTTGTCGGAATTTGGGCCCACCATCGCTTCTCCATAGCTCGTAGGTTCATTGTTGTCTAGCAACATGACCTCTAAGACAGGATTGCGTACCACTCTGAAGTAGTACGCGTCCTTGTCGACCTACGAGGTTCGGTAGTGACTTGATCCGAAACTTCATGATCACTATCATAAGCTTCTACTTCAATTGGTGTAGGCGCCACAGGAGCAACTTCCTGTGCCCTGCTACACACTTGTTGAAGTGACGGTTCAATAACCTCATCAAGTCTCCACCATCCTCCCACTCAATTCTTCGAGACAAATTTTTCTCGAGAAAGGACCCGATTCAAGAAACAATCCCTATTGCTTTCGGATCTGAATTAGGAGGTATACCCAACTGTTTTGGGTGTCTATGAAGATGCATTTTATCCGCTTTGGGTTCGAGCTTATCAACCTGAAACTTTTTCACATAAGCATCGCAGCCCCAAACTTTTAAGAAACGACAATTTAGGTTTCTCCAAACCATAGTTCAAACAGTGTCATCTCAACGGAATTACGTGGTGCCCTATTAAAGTGAGTGAGGTTGTCTCTAATGCCTAACCCATGAACGATAGTGGTAATTCGATAAGAGACATCATGGTACGCACCATATCCAATAGGGTGCAACAATGATGTTCGGACACACCAACACACTATGGTGTTCCAGGCGGTATTAATTGTGAAACAATTTCCACAATGTCTTAATTGTGTGCCAAAGCTTGTAACTCAGATACTCATCTCTATGATCATATCATAGACATTTTATCCTCTTGTCACGATGATCTTCAACTTCACTCTGAAATTACTTGAACCATTCAATAATTCAGACTTGTGTTTCATCAAGTAAATATACTTAGTATCTACTCAAATCATCCGTGAAGTAAGAACATAACGATATCCACTGCGTGCCTTAGCACTTATTGGACTGCACACATCAAAATGTATTACTTCCAACAAGTTGCTATCTTGTTCCATCTTACTGAAAACGAGGCTTTTCAGTCATCTTGCCCATGTGGTATGATTTGCATATCTCAAGTGATTCAAATCAAGTGAGTCCAAACGATCCATCTGCATGGAGTTTCTTCATACGTATACACCAATAGACATGGTTCGCATGTCTCAAACTTTTCAAAATGAGTGAGTCCAAAGATCCATCAACATGGAGCTTCTTCATGCGTTTTACACCAATATGACTTACATGGCAGTGCCACAAGTAAGTGGTACTATCATTACTATCTTATATCTTTTGGCATGAAAATGTGTATCACTACGATCGAGATTCAATAAACCATTCCTTTTAGGTGCAATACCATTGAAGGTATTATTCAAATAAACAGAGTAACCATTATTCTCCTTAAATGAATAACCGTATTGCGATAGATATAATCCAATCATGTCTATGCTCAACGCAAACACCAAATGACAATTATTCAGGTTTAATACTAATCTTGATGATAGAGGGAGCGTGCGATGATTGATCACATCAAACTTGGAAATACGTCCAACACATATCGTCAGCTCACCTTTAGCTAGTCTCTGTTTATTCCGTAGCTCTTTTATTTTGAGTTACTAACACTTAGCAACCGAACCGGTATCTAATACCCTGGTGCTACTAGGAGTACTAGTAAAGTACACATTAACATAATGTATATCCAATATACTTCCATCGACCTTGCCAGCCTTCTCATCTACCAAGTATCTAGGGTAATTCCGCTCTAGTGACTATTCCCCTTATCACAGAAGCACTTAGTCTCGGGTTTGGGTTCAACCTTGGGTTTCTTCACTGGAGCAGCAGCTGATTTGCCGTTTCATGAAGTATCCCTTCTTGCCCTTGCCCTTCTTGAAACTAGTGGTTTCACCAACCATCAACAATTGATGCTCCTTCTTGATTTCTACTTTCGCGGTGTCAAACATCGTGAATACCTCAAGGATCATCATATCTATCCCTGATATGTTATAGTTCATCCCGAAGCTCTAGCAGCTTGGTGGCAATGACTTTAGAGAAACATCACTATCTCATCTGGAAGATCAACTCCCACTCGATTCAAGTGATTGATGCACTCAGACAATCTGAGCACAAGCTCAACGATTGAGCTTTTCTCCCTTAGTTTGCAGGCTAAGAAAATTGTCGGAGGTCTTATACCTCTTAACGTGGGCACGAGCCTGAAATCCCAATTTCAGCCCTCGAAAACATCTCATATGTTCCGCGACGTTTCGAAAACGTCTTTGGTGCCTCAACTCTAAACCGTTTAACTGAACTATCACGTAGTTATCAAAACTTGTATGTCCGATGTTCGCAACATCCACAAATGACGTTTGGGGTTCAGCACACTGAGCGGTGCATTAAGGACATAAGCTTTCTACTGTCTACATAATCGCTACTGTCAACTTTCAACTATATTTTCTCTAGGAACATATCTAAAACAGTAGAACTAAAGCGCGAGCTATGACATAATTTGCAAAGGGTTTTTGACTATGTTCAGGATAATTAAGTTCATCTTATGAACTCCCACTCAGATAGACATCCCTCTAGTCATCTAAGTGATTACATGATCCGAGTCAACTAGGTCGTGTCCGATCATCACGTGAGACGGACTAGTCATCATTGGTGAACATCTTCATCTTGATCATATCTACTATACGACTCATGCTCGACCTTTTGGTCTCTTGTGTTCCGAGGCCATGTCTGTACATGCTAGGCTCGTCAAGTCAACCTAAGTGTTTCGCATGTGTAAATCTGGCTTACACCCGTTGTATGTGAATGTAAGAATCTATCACACCCGATCATCACGTGGTGCTTCGAAACGACGAACTTTCGTAATGGTGCACAGTTAGGGGGAACACTTTTGAGGGAATCCCAGACTAGGGGGTGTCCGGATAGCCGAACTATCATGGTCGGCCGGACTCCAAGATTATGAAGATACAAGATTGAAGACTTCGTCCCGTGTCCGGATGGGACTTTCCTTGGCGTGGAAGGCAAGCTTGGCGATACGGATATGTAGATCTCCTACCATTGTAACCGACTTTGTGTAACCCTAGCCCTCTCCGGTGTCTATATAAACCGGATGGCTTTAGTCCATAGCACGAACGACAATCATACCATAGGCTAGCTTCTAGAGTTTAGCCTCCTTGATCTCGTGGTAGATCTACTCTTGTAACACACATCATCAATATTAATCAAGCAGGATGTAGGGTTTTACCTTCATCAAGAGGGCCCGAACCTGGGTAAAACATCGTGTCCCTTGTCTCCTGTTACCATCCGCCTAGACGCACAGTTCGGGACCCCCTACCCGAGATCCGCCGGTTTTGACACCGACATTGGTGCTTTCATTGAGAGTTCCTCTGTGCCATCACCATCAGGAAGGATGCCTTTTCCCATCTTTAAAGACGGCACCGTCGTCAAGGGAGCTTTGGCCGCCGGCCAGACTATCCGGCTAGGCGGTTTTCTTATGACCGCCTGTTCGTCCACCGCTCCAACAATGACCTCTCAGGTCATTAAAAGCGATCTTCACGTTAGCTCGGAATTCACCGAGCAGCTAGGTCCGATTGAGCTCTCCTCCGTAAACGAGCTCTTGGATCGCATCGTCGCCCTGGGAGTCGCTACCGACTATGATCAGATTGGGCTTAAAACCAATCTGAGAGAAATTAACTCTCCCCAGGTTACCCACCACGTTGTTGTGGTAGAGGAACAATGCGGCGACTCTTCTTCTATGTTAAAAACCAACTATGTCTGAATTCCCGATCCCTCCATGCCGGATTCCCGCGGAGGGTCGGACGCTAATCAAATACTGAACCTAAAGTCAGGCATCGGGCCAGATTTGTTGGAAAGCATCCAACAAAACAAGCTTCCAAATCCGGAGGCTTCTTGGCCTTTGAGCCTCAGATCGGGCGGGGTTCCGAACTTAATTAAACCCGCCCACCCAAACATAAGCGATCTATCTCAAATACGGCAAGAGCCCAATGAAACAGTACATCATTACTGGGCCAGATTCCTCCTGGTTATGAACAGGATAAAGGACTGCCGTGAAGAAAGCGCGATTTCAATCTTCTGCAACAATTGCACGGACAAGGGAATCATAAACGCCATCAGTCGTCGCGAAGTTACACGCTTCGCCGACCTAGCGACCATTGTACAAAAATACTGCGCGATGGAGAGTGCCTGGAAAACCGAAACTAGGTTTTGGGACAATCCGGCCCTGAATACAACCCCAGTCCGAAATAAAAGGGTGCGTCATACTCAAGCACCTGGGTTAAAAACCAAAAAGCAAAAATCCCCTAAAGGGTACGGAACCGTACTGGAGGGATGGCTCAACGGACCCTGCAAAATCCACAGTACGGAGGGCGCCACTCCAACACACAGCCTTCGAGCATGTTGGATATTACGGCAGGTGGCCAAAAGTGGCGAAGGCTTTTTAGCCCCGGGCAACCAGCCCAGCAGCACCAGTACGGTATTAACAGTCTTCGAGACTTTCGCATCAAATAACACACGGAAACGAACAATCCGCAGCCTCGCCGAAGTCTACCAAGTAGCAACAACAAATCCATGGAGTGACACGGCTACCACCTTCAATGCCAGCGACGAACCTAAATTCCGAACAGCTAGAGCACCAGCCGCATTGGTCCTCAGTCCGATAGTGGACGGCTTTCGTCTTACCAAGGTACTCATGGATGGCGGCAGCGGATTAAACCTCATCTACGAAGAAACCCTTCAAAAAATGGAAATTGATTGGAGCCGCATCGAGCGGAGCAGCACAACCTTCAGGGGAATAATCCTAGTCAAGAAGTATGCTGCACAGGAAAAATCACACTAGATGTAGTGTTCGGCTCGCCGGACAATTACAGGTCCGAAGAGGTCACGTTCAAAGTGGCCCCATTCGGCAGCGGATATCACGCCTTGTTAGGGCGAGAGGCATTCACAATCTTCCAAGCTATACCCCATTACGGGTACATGAAGCTCAAAATGCCCGGACCCAATGGAATAATCACTCTCGCCGGTGATCCAGATACAGTACTCCGCGCTGAAAATAAGACAGCCACACTGGCCCTAGAGGCATTATCCGAAGCCCTAGCGATAGAGGAACTAACTGCGCTGCGCTCCACGGTGGATAGGGACGATGTGATACTCGATAAGAGGTCCAAGTCCACCTCTTTTAAACCAGCAGACAAAATAGTCAAATTTCAGGTCCATCCAACGGACCCTACAAAGACGGCATCCATTGGGGCACAATTAAATCCTGATGTAGAAGCCGCACTACGAGAATTCCTTCGGGAAAATTGGGACATTTTTTCCTGGCACCCTTCAGACATGCCAGGAATCCCACACAGGCTGCAGAGCATAGCCTAAATATCCTAAAAGGATTCAAGCCAGTCAAACAAGCTCTTCGGCGATTTTCCGAACCCAAAAGACAGGCAATGGGAGAGGAGCTAGCCAAACTCTTAGAAGCCAGATTCATCAGAGATATAAAACATCCGGACTGGCTAGCCAACCTAGTAATGGTACCAAAAAAGGACAAATCCTGGCGCCTTTGCATCGATTTCAAAGACCTTAACAAGGCCTGTCCAAAGGACCCTTTCCCTCTCCCTCGCATCGACTAAATCATCAATGCTACCGCGGGGCACGATTCATTGTGCTTCCTCGACTCATACTTCGGATACCATCAAATCAAGATGGCAGAAAAAGACCAGGCCGCAACGGCATTCATTACTCCATATGGGCCATTCTGCTTCAACACAATGCCCTTCGGACTCAAAAACGCCGGCGCAACATATCAGCGCATGATTCAGACATGTCTGGCTACCCAGATAGGCAAAATAGTAGAGGCATACGTAGACGATGTGGTCGTCAAGACCAAACACGTCGAAACTCTAGTAGACGACTTGAGGGTGACATTTGACAACCTTCGAGCATATGACATTAAGCTCAACCCAGAAAAATGTGTCTTCGGAGTACCAGCCGGAAAGCTTTTGGGCTTCATTGTATCCGGTAGAGGAATTGAAGCAAACCCAGCCAAGATCCGAGCTCTGTCATAATTGGATATCCCAAAAGACCTCAAGCAAATACAAAAACTAACTGGGTGCATAGCGGCTCTAAGCCGCTTCATCTCCCGTTTGGGAGAAAAGGCTCTGCCCCTCTATCGCCTCCTTCGGCGTACCGAACACTTCGAATGGACGGATGCTGCCACGGCCAGACTCGAAGAAATCAAGGCCATACTGGCAACAAATCCGGTCCTAGCCGCGCCCAACCTGGGCGAACCTATGTTATTATATATCGCAGCGACACATCAAGTTGTCAGCGCGGTACTCATCGTCGAACGAGAAACAGAAGGGCACAGATTCCCTCTTCAAAAACCAGTGTACTACGTATCCACTGTCTTAACTCCATGCAAGTCCCGGTACCCACATTATCAAAAGATAGCGTATGCGGTGTTCATGGCATCCCGGAAGCTGCGACACTACTTTCAAGAGTGTTCCATAATGGTGGCCTCCGAAGTACCTCTCAACGATATTATAAACAATCACGACACAACGGGCAGGATTGCAAAATGGGACATTGAGCTCTTACCATTTGACATAACCTACAAACCACGGCGAGCTATAAAATCGCAAGTTCTGGCTAACTTCGTCGCCGAATGGACCGAAGCCGAACTCCCTAAAGAGTACGGCGCGTACTCCAATTGGATCATGCATTTCAACGGATCCAAAATGTTGGCTGGCTTGGGGGCTGGCATCGTCTTGACGTCCCCAACTGGAGACACAGTCCAATACGTACTTCAAATAATGTACATGGACTCCAACAACGCAGCCGAATACGAGGCCCTTCTACACGGCCTCCGGATGGCAATCTCCATGGGCATTCAACGCCTAGAGGTGCGCGGGGATTCAAACCTTGCAATATCCCAAGTAAATGGAGACTTTGACGCCAAAGATCCGAAAATGGCAGCTTACCGCAACGTCGTCCTAAAAATGTCAGCTCGGTTCGAAGGACTCGAATTCCACCATGTAGCCCGGGATAATAACCAGGCAGCAGATGTGTTGGCACGCATCGGGGCAAAACGATACGCCGTCCCTCCAAACATTTTCCTGGAACGGCTCTTTAAGCCATCCGTATTATGGGAAGAGGAGTCCGGAAATAACAATCCGGAGCCAACTGCATCACCTAACTCAGACAATTCTGACACAATCGGCGGCTCAGCCAATGAAATAACACCTTCAGCCCACGAAATAATGACAGTAATTGCCCCGTGGACGGAACCATTCCTAGCCTACTTAATTAGGCAGGAACTTCCCGAAGACCAAAATGAGGCCCGCTGCATAGTTCGGCGATCTAAAGCCTACAAGGTCCATGAGGGAGAACTTTATAAGAAAAGCACAACCGGAGTCCTTCAAAGGTGTATCTCCGAAGAGGAAGGGCGAAATCTCCTGGCTGAAATTCACGCCGGACTCGGCGGGCACCACGCCGCAGCCCAGGCCCTTGTAGGCAAGGCCTTTCGTACAGGATTTTATTGGCCAACAGCCTGGGCAGATGCTCAGGACTTAGTCCAACGATGCGTCGGTTGCCAGCTCTTTGCTAATCAGAGCCACATGCCACCCACCGCCCTCAAAACTATACCCATCACCTGGCCGTTCGCGGTCTGGGGGCTTGACATGGTTGGACCCCTTAAAGGAGGAACCCACAAGCACAAATACTTATTGGTCATGGTGGACAAATTCACCAAATGGATTGAAGCCAAGCCGGTTAAAACGGCAGAATCCGGACCTGTGATAGACTTCATATCCGGGGTAGTACACCATTTTGGCGTCCCCCACAGCATCATCACTGATAACGGCACGAATTTCACGGCCGATGAGGTTAAACTCTGGTGCAAAAACATGGGCATCAAGCTCGACTACGCTTCAGTCTATCACCCCAAACTAACGGTCAAGTCGAGCGAGCAAATGGTCTAATCCTGAGCGGCATCAAACCCAGACTAGTGCGGTCCCTCAAGGAATCTAACACGCACTGGGTAGAGGAGCTCGACTCCGTACTCTGGGGGCTGCGGACCACGCCAAACCGAACTACCGGATTCACACCATTTTTTATGGTGTATGGCGCAGAGGCAGTTCTGCCCTGCGATATAATTCATGACTCACCTCGCGTGCGCATGTACGAAGAAAGAGAAGCCGAGCTGGATCGGCAGGACAGTTTGGACGCCTTAGAGGAGGAGCGGGATGTGGCAAAAGCTCGTTCCGCATTTTATCAACAGCAGGCTCGAAGATATCAAAGCAGAGAAGTACGGGCCAAAACTTACAATGTTGGCGAACTTGTTCTACGCCTGCCGGACAAGAAAAAGGACAAACTTAAGCCCAAGTGGGAAGGTCCCTTCATCATCGACCAAGTCCTAACCGGCGGAGCATACCGTCTACGTAACGCATCTGACAACCGACTCGAGTCGAACCCATGGAACACAACCCGTCTCCGAAGATTCTACGCCTAACGCCAGACTCAGAGTTTGTCTCACTCCTCCGTCCACCTTTTTACATTTTCACTGTCTCTTGTCCCCCTCCTTCTTCCCACTTTTTTTCAATACCTTTGATAGGCTGATTTGCGCATCGTTCGCACACACTTGATGTGCTTCTAGCACTCATTATACCTGGGGGCTTCTTTAACAGAAGCTTATTTATACGGGCTTCATGCCCAACACATGTGTCATACTTCCGCATGTACCTTTTATTCACCATTATATGCATCGATATGACTTAAGTTTTGGCCAAGCTGGGTTGCCTGGCTCCTGTGCTTACCCATACGTTCCCGATTGTTCGGCTAGGAGGTAAAGGGAGCACTTCTGCGATTGTTACTGCCGGGTCAGCCAGATGTGTACCTCAGACTGGGTGAAGCCGAAAGCTAGCGTTCTTAAGAGAATATTCGGTCGGTGACTTGAAAGATGATTTATTACTTACTTATTTATTTGCCCCCAGATACTTTTTCTGCTATTTTCGCAGTTCGGACATGCACTTTAGGGCATGTCTCTCAGGGAAAGGAACCCTTAACAGAACTATTCTCCCTGGAAGATGTTTCTTACTAACCATGTAATATAACATAGCTAGTTGGGCACTTGTCTGATAAAGCAATTATGACCCCCGACGCCTTGTCTCCACGCATGCCTCGGTTCTTCTATAACCATAAGGGTATTCGGACACACTCCGGACTGTTGGGTCCCGAGGTTGAAGCGAAAAGGTCCGCAAAGACAAACGATCTACAATCCGGCTAGAAGGCATTTTACATGTCATTTTAAATTACATCGTCCAACTGACTGATTGTACTCCTCTTCAATCCCATCTAACATGCTATCTAATTTACAGTCCTGTTGGGAATATTTCGCGGCCAGCTCTACTTGGCCGTACATCAAGCTCACAGGGATCTCCTTCCCATCAGGCCCCGCAGGTCCGACCTCGGCCATGTGGTTTGGGTCAGCCTTCGGGTACCGCGTCTTCACCATGGCCCAGACCTCCCTGGCACCTTGACGGCAGGCCGATATCTTCCACAGACGGAGGCGTCGCCGTACTCCCTGAAGCTTCTCAGCAAGCCCTCCAAGGCCCTCGGGTAGGGAGACGGAAGGCCATAAGGCCTGAACGACGCCACTCATCGCCTGCCGAACACGTTCGAGCAGTTGCACCAGCTCGGGAAGTTGGTCACCCGTTGAACCGGGCATTTCCTCCGCAGGGTGACCTGTGAGCACACCTAAAGACACATTTCTGTCAATCGGCTTCCTCGCCGAATTCTTCTTTTCAAAGGAATTTGCTCAAGCACTTACTATAAATGCCGCGACGATGCCGCTGATTCTCCTTCACGGAGCCAGACAGCTGGGCCCAAACACCTTTCAGCTCTTCTCCTAGCCGGGTGTGGGCATCTTGGAGCTTGTTTCTCTCCTGCTGCACCTTCATAAGCACCCTCTCGCCGGCCTTTAGCTGACGCAGTAGCTGTTGCTTGTCCGGATCTAGTCCGACGCCCTCTGCAATATTATTGTCAGATTTACGCACACGCCGCACTTTGTTAACTACTTATCTTTTCGAAGTACGTATTACCAGCGGGGTCTCTGTGGCTCCCCCTGTGGTGGCTAGTGCGGCCTCAAGTTGGGCCTTGCACTCTTGGAGCTCCTGGGACAGGTGGGTATTCTTCTTCGTAAGATCCTGCATAATAAATGATCCTTAAATCAGTTATTTTAACAATTTTAAGTCTCGGGGGCTACTAGCATATATAACTATTAAAATTACTTACCCGTATGTCCTTCACATACTGCTCCGTGGCTCTGGTTAAACCATCTTGAGCAGCACGGAGGTACGCGTTTCCCGCATCAAAGGCATTCAACGCCTCCGGGGAGAAACACGCGTCACGAAGAACTGTCCGGCGACGCCTGTGATTCATGGCGCTCTCCACCTCAGACCGGGTGGCGGACAGCCTGTCGGCATCCTCCGTCGGAGGAGCATCCGGCTCTTGCGTTGTGTTTGCCTCCACTTCCGGACCATGCGATGGAGCATGGTTGGCGGAGGCTTGATTGGCAACCTCTCCGGACACTGTCCAGCGAGCGCTCTTTCTCCTGGAAAAAGTTATGAGCATTAATATACCTCCTAGGGATCCTTCCCTTAAAAACAACGATGCGCCGTACCATTGCAGCGACGTTTCGATTCACGTCGCACTCCTCTTCCGCCTGCTGGGCCGAACTGACCCTTGCTGGTCAGCCGCCGCAGGTTCGGCTTCCCACCTTAAAGGCACCTCCTGCGATGCACCATCAGTATAGGATGGTCAGAATTGAGCACGGATCAAATGATGGTGTCAAGACCTCGGTCGTAGTCACCTGGGAGGCCGGAAACAAACCGGGGTAGTCAGCCGTAATGGCGACTAGGGCATTGTCCATGCTAAGTTGGTGGAACACCCCGTCAATCAGCTCCACCTTTATGTCCGGATCCTCTTCGGAGGTCGGATCAAGGGATCATTCCGGATCCTCGGGCTGTGGAGTTAGGCTTCGTATGCCCTCCACGTCCCGGCGCAGCTCCTGCGTCGAAATCACAAAGTAAAATACTTGACTTTGGAAGTATGGATCGGGTAGATAAACGTCCGCTTACCCAGCTCCGAGGGTTATTCATGGAGAATCCGTTCAATGGATTCGTGCAGAGAAAGTCCTCCTCCTCCCCCTTGTACAAGCCGGACAGGATCTTTGCCAGATCGGCTGCCGAGCCCGGCCCTCTGCGGCCATGACGGGTGGCGTCGTCTTCCTCGTTGAAATCCCACATAGGGTGGCCCCTATATTGGAGTGGCTGCACCCCTCGCATAATGCACGTGGCCATGATTCCAATCATGGTCAATCCGGAGTGGGCCAGTAACCTAATCCGGCCCATCAGATAATGGACGCTCCCATCATCCTCCCGTTGAGGGCTCCGCGGGCGCCAACTCAGGCGTTTCTTCAAGGGAGTATTGCTGAACTCCGGAAGGCCGATCTGAACTGGATCCGGCAGAGGGGCGTCCTCCGTGTAGAACCATTCCGAAGGCCAGTCTTCGGACGCCTTCTTCGGGGTGCCGCATAGATATCCGGTCACGGCGATGCGCCATATTTCGGCTCCGCCCACTTGATATATCGACCCCTCATAAGAACGGGGTACGAGGCAAAACAATCTCTTCCACAGCGCAAAATGGGGCTCGATGCCCAGGAACAGCTCGCAAAGAGCTACAAAGCCCGCGATGTGCAAAATGGAGGCAGGTGTGAGGTGGTGAAGCTGGAGTCCGTAGAACTCCAGGAGCCCCCGGAGAAACGGATGTATGGGAAATCCGAGTCCCCTTATTAGATAAGGGACGAAGCATACCCGTTGTCCTTTGGAAGGGTTGGGGACGCTCTCCGCCTGCTTTCCACCCTTGAAGGTGGCCAGTCTGGCTCGAACCGGAACCATGAAAGCTGGGGAAAGATATCCCTCGGTTTGGAGCGCCACTAGCTCGCTGTGTGGAACTAAGCATCTCCCCCAATCTCCTGGCTTAGGGCTGGGAGCGCGAGAGGAGGAGCCGTGTCGACTATCCATGATGGAATGGATTTTTGTCAGAGGCGCTTCGATGAGAACTTGCGGATGGAGGATGGTGTGAGCTGGATCTAGATCCTCGCCTCTCTTGTAGGCGGCTCGTTCGCACGGCTAGGGGGTAAAATGTAAAAATACCCTAGCTTTTCGCATTCATACGGCACGTGGAAGAAGGCCATTATTGGGCGTAGAAGCCAAGGAGCGCAACATTTATAAGGAAGCCGGACACTATTCGACAGGAACATGAAGTTTGAAGGAGAACCCACCTTGCAACGCCGAAGACAATATACGCGCCAGACTCGTTGTTGCTGAAGCCCGGTTCGGGGGCTACTGAGGGAGTCCCGGACTAGGGGGTGTCCGGATAGCCGAACTATCATGGTCGGCCGGACTCCAAGATTATGAAGATACAAGATTGAAGACTTCGTCCCGTGTCCGGATGGGACTTTCCTTGGCGTGGAAGGAAAGCTTGGCGATACGGATATGTAGATCTCCTACCATTGTAACCGACTTTGTGTAACCCTAGCCCTCTCTGGTGTCTATATAAACCGGATGGCTTTAGTCCATAGCACGAACGACAATCATACCATAGGCTAGCTTTTAGGGTTTAGCCTCCTTGATCTCGTGGTAGATCTACTCTTGTAACATACATCATCAATAT
This sequence comes from Triticum dicoccoides, assembly GCF_002162155.2. NCBI lineage: Eukaryota > Viridiplantae > Streptophyta > Magnoliopsida > Poales > Poaceae > Triticum > Triticum dicoccoides. The sequence continues at coordinate 470,135,054 of NC_041381.1, forward strand.
TAATCAAGCAGGACGTAGGGTTTTACCTCCATCAAGAGGGCCCGAACCTGGGTAAAACATCGTGTCCGTTGTCTCCTGTTACCATCCGCCTAGACGCACAGTTCGGGACCCCCTACCCGAGATCCGCCAGTTTTGACAACGACAACTTTCTTCAAATTTTAATGAGGGATCATCTTATTTACTACCATCGTTCTAAGCAAATAAGATGCATAAACATGATAAACATCACATGCAATCAAATAGTGACATGATATGGCCAATATCATTTTGCTCCTTTTGATCTCCATCTTCGGGGCTCCATGATCATCATCGTCACCGGCATGACACCATGATCTCCATCATCATGATCTCCATCATCGTGTCTTCATGAAGTTGTCTCGCCAACTATTACTTCTACTACTATGGCTACCGGTTAGCAATAAAGTAAAGTAATTACATGGCGTTGTTTAATGACACGCAGGTCATACAATAAATTAAGACAACTCCTATGGCTCCTTCCGGTTGTCATACTCATCGACATGCAAGTCGTGATTCCTATTACAAGAACATGATCAATCTCATACATCACATATCATTCATCACATTCTTCTTGGCCATATCACATCACATAGCATACCCTGCATAATCAAGTTAGACGTCCTCTAATTATTGTTTGCATATTTTACGTGGCTGTTATGGGTTTATAGCAAGAATGTTTCTTACCTACGCAAAACCACAACGTGATATGCCAATTGCTATTTACCCTTCATAAGGAACCTTTTCATCGAATCTGTTCCAACTAAAGTGGGAGAGACTGGCACCCGCTAGCCACCTTATGCACCAAGTGCATGTCAGTCGGTGGAACCTGTCTCACGTAAGTGTACGTGTAAGGTCGGTCCGGGCCACTTCATCCCACAATACCGTCGAAACAAGATTTGACTAGTAACGGTAAGCATATTGAACAAAATCAACGCCCACAACTACTTTGTGTTCTACTCGTGCAAAGAATCTACGCAATAGACCTAGCTCATGATGCCACTGTTGGGGAACGTAGCAGAAATTCAAAATTTTCCTACGAGTCACCAAGATCTATCTATGGAGAGACTAGCAACGAGGGGAAGGAGAGTGCATCTACATACCCTTGTAGATAGCTAAGCGGAAGCGTTCAAGAGAACGGGGTTGAAGGAGTCGTACTCGTCGTGATCCAAATCACCGGAGATCCTAGTGCCGAACGGACGGCACCTCCGTGTTCAACACACATGCAGCCCGGTAACGTCTCCCATGCCTTGATCCAGCAAGGAGAGAGGGAGAGGTTGGGGAAGACTCCGTCCAGCAGCAGCACGACGGCGTGGTGGTGGTGGAGGAGCGTGGCAATCCTGCAGGGTTTCGTCAAGCACCGCGAGAGAGGAGGAGGACTTGGGAGAGGGGAAGGGCTGCGCTAGAACTTGGGGTGCGGCTGCCCTCCCACCCCTCCACTATTTATAGGTGGGGGGAAGAGGGGGCCGGCCCCCCTATATCCCATCTAGGGTTGGGGGCGGCGGCCAAGGGGGGAGGAGTGCCTCCCAAGTCAAGTGGAGGCCCTCCCCCTTTGGGTTTTCCCCCTCCCATGCGCATGGGCTTTGGGGGGCTGGTGCCCCTGGCCCATTAAGGCTAGGACGCCCCCCTACAGCCCATGCTGCTGTATTGGACGTGGTGGAACAATTTCCGGACCACCGTACCCCTCCGGAATCCTCCGGAACCTTCTGGAAGCTTCCCAGTACAATACCGGAAAAACCCGAACTTTTCCCGGAACCCGAACAACAACTTTCCATATATAAATCTTTACCTCCGAACCATTCCGGAACTCCTCGTGACGTTCGGGATCTCATCCGGGACTCCGAACAACATTCGGTAACCACATATAAACTTCCTTTATAACCCTAGCGTCATCGAACCTTAAGTGTGTAGACCCTACGGGTTCGGGAACCATGCAGACATGACCGAGACGTTCTCCGGCCAATAACCAACAGCGGGATCTGGATACCCATGTTGGCTCCCACATGTTCCATGCTGATCTCATCGGATGAACCACGATGTCAAGGACTCAATCGATCTCGTATACAGTTCACTTTGTCTAACGGTATTGTACTTGCCCGAGATTCGATCGTCGGTATGCCGATACCTTGTTCAATCTCGTTACCGGCAAGTCTCTTTACTCGTTCCGTAACACATCATCCTGCGATCAACTCTTTGATCACATTGTGATGATGTCCTACTGAGTGGGTCCAGAGATACCTCTTCGTCACACGGAGTGACAAATCCCAGTCTCGATTCGTGCCAACCCAACAGACACTTTCGGAGATACCTGTAGTGCACCTTTATAGCCACCCAGTTACGTTGTGACGTTTGGTACACCCAAAGCATTCCTACGGTATCCGGGAGTTGCACAATCTCATGGTCTAAGGAAAAGATACTTGACATTAGAAAAGCTTTAGCATACGAACTACACGATCTTTGTGCTAGGCTTAGGATTGGGTCTTGTCCATCACATCATTCTCCTAATGATGTGATCCCGTTATCAATGACATCCAATGTCCATGGTCAGGAAACCATAACCATCTATTGATCAACGAGCTAGTCAACTAGAGGCTTACTAGGGACATGGTGTTGTCTATGTACCCACACATGTATCTGAGTTTCCTATCAATACAATTATAGCATGGATAATAAACGATTATCATGAACAAGGAAATATAATAATAACTAATTTATTATTGCCTCTAGGGCATATTTCCAACATTAACTATATAACCCATAGCAAAATTAAATCACAGCCATGGCAACTAGAAGATTTAGGTGTTTGACATGGCGACTAGAAGATCATGTTACCATGTAAATTTGTTATTTTTGTAGAGTTCTTTGTAGTGGCAATTAGAAAGCTTATGTTGTCATGATAGTAACATTCATTCTGGCTTCTGCCCTATCTAACCGAAAATGTTGTCATGGCAATTACAAATTTGTTTGAGAACATGCTTTTTTTTTTATCTTTTAGCTTTGCTTTTACCATGGCAACAATTATGAGAATATGACAACAATCATGGCAAATTAGCTATTTGGCGAATACCATGGCAATTTTTATTGTTCTCCAAAAATCGGTCTTGGTAACACTTTACATTTTCTAGAACATGGCAAAATTACTTTTGTAGCATGGTAAAGTTAGTTTTGTGACCATGGCAAATTTACCTTCCATTTTTACGTACCATGGCAAAGTTATACCCTTGTTTAGTAAATAGTTGCCATGGCAAATTTCTCCGTATTCTTTACATATCATTCCTGCCATGTCAACCCACTATGTTGTACCATGTATTAGAGATTTCTAAAAATTGCCATGACAAATGATCTATATTTCATACCCATTTTTTCAACATTTTTCATGAATTTAGACATCGTTTATTGTCATATACCATGGCAAATCACTATGGCTAGACATCGTTTTGCCATGGCAAATTATCATCAATTGACATGGCAAATTTACAATCTTTCTTAGCTACCGTTCTTTCGTTTCCGTAAATAGTTGCCATTGCAATTTTTGATACGGTTCTGCTGTACCATTTCATAAACCATGGCAATTGCTATGCATAGACCATGAAAAAAAATATTTTCTCTTGCAGCATGGCACAAAATAACTTTCTATGAGACCATGGCATTTTAAGTTCATGGAGCATGTCATTTGTAGCTTATGCATCATGGCAAACTATCCCTCTTTTGCAACAATGGCAAAAAAATACTTTCTAATAGAACATGACAACTTTGGTTATTGGAGCTTGGCAATGTAGTTTATGGGGCATGTCAAATTATTATTATGTTACATTCATGGCATTTTAACTTCACCACACATGGCAAATTTACTTTCAAGTACATGGCAAATTTAACCATATAGCAATGGCAAATTAACTATACAATCCATGGAAAAAATTTAATCACGGCCCACGGGAAATTTGACCTCACGTCCATGGCATTTTTTTTGTTTTTAATATAAGATGGGCAATTATTTTTCGTATACTACATGGCAAAATACTTGTTGCATACAGTCTTTTTGTTAATTTTTTGTTTCTGTACACATAGTAGATTTTTGACATTTTCTATTTTTTTTTGTAAAAATGTAATTGTTTCGGCCAGGAGGCCCAGAAAGGTCCTGGCTAGCGTCAGGTGTTCAGGCTGCAAGGATGATCCTACTTTGTTAGTTCTTGGGAAGCTGCACAACAAATCTTTTGTTCGGTCTGGCAAGCTTCTGGACCGAACGTGAGGTGCATATCGGGGTCTTTTTTTGAGGGGAGATTTATGAGATTTCTGCTTTAGTTAGAAGCTCAAATCACTTTGGAGACGGACAGAAGTTTTAGGCAACCACTTTGTTTAATAACTTGGATTTAGTTGCAGTTCGGACTCTTTTGGGGAGAGGGTTTCTGTTTATTTCTTTCTCTTTGCTTATTCCTTTGAGCTTTTTCTACTGCAGAAATTGGCACTAAGAAAGAGATAACGCGATAACTGTTGATCAAGATGAGGTGAGGTTCCCCTCAAAAAAAAAAGAAAAAGAGGTGAGTTCCAAAAGTATTAGCAGTTGTTCTGTGCACGAAAGCTCTACCGTCCAATTTAGCAAGCCCTACTGTGGGTTTACCATACCAGATATACACTCGCAATCATCATCTTACCACTAGGAAGTACTCCTCCAGTAGGAACGGTCGCTGTTCCCAGTCCCGGGCAGAGGCAGGCGACAAAAAGTGTTGTGTGTGACAGTGACAACGCACTGTTACAGCATGCAAACATAAATAGGATCGCAACACGACCCGTGACAAAAGGAAAGGAAAACCGGAAGCGCACACAGACACAGGAGAGAGCTCCGGTCAAAACGACTTGATCGGATCGCCTCCCCTGCCTGGCCCTGCCCTGTTTGCTCCCTCGGCTCGGTCGCGATTCACGGGCAGCGGGCAGGGAGGGAACCTGCGAGCCACGAGTCACAGTGCGGATCCAGGGCGTCTGCGCATGCGAGACACGCGCCGCTGCCGCCCCTGCGGCTCGGTTTTCCGGTCCGGGGGGCAACGGCCCGCCGGCGCCGCAAGCAACCGGAGCCAGAGCCGGCCGGCCGCTCACTCCATGCCATTCCACCGGGCGCACGGTTTCCAGAGCCCACGGAAGGAATGTAAGAAAAAAGCTGCTCCCTTTTTACCGCCCTGCGGCAGTGCGGCGCACGGATATTCTTGGCATCCCGGCTCACGCTCGCGCGCGTCAGCTGGTTTCCGGCCGTGGAAGGCATGGAATGGCATCGGCGCAGCACCCCACTCGCAGGCCATGCCTCCGCTGGCGAAGTTCCTGCCTTGCCGCGCGCGACGGTACAGCGCCGCCTGGGTTCGCATCGCATGGCGTGCGCAAACCGCGCGTGCACGGCTGGCTGGCTTTGCGTGGCGCCGTGCATGCGCTCCACTACTGTTTGCCACCGCAAGTCCACAACTGCGGAGGAAGAGAAGAATAATAGTGGTGCGGGAGATGATCAGGCGCAAGAAAAAACGGAGCGGTGCGTGCGTGCGTGCTTAGTCGCTGTGGGGCCTGGTCGACACGGATTAGCACTGCCACTGCCCTGACCCTGTATGTGTGCATGTAAAGAAGATGTACTGTATTCATTATTACCAGTGGATGCGGCCGGGATAGGTTAGATTAAACAAGGGATTAGATTCTTGTGCTTCGGAGGTCTGAGTGGAGAATTCCTTGGCTCAAACAAAACACCGCAGTGGTCATTAGATTACGGTACTCGTACTAATCAAGAGTTTATGCGTCACAGCTTATTTGTGAGAGTCTTGTTGGCTTGCCCCCGGGACTGGGAGTTGTTTATTCCGAAGGCTGCTTTGTCTCTTGTCACCAACATCATGCGCCTGTGTCCTTCTGCTGTTTCTCCAGAGATGTGTGTGTGTAAGACATATGATTTGGGAACTGCTCGACACCCCTAACCGGGATGTGGCTATCTCATTATATAGAGGTACCCAAGGGGTATAATACAATGTTACAATACAGATATACAGAGGCTACGTATATACAGTCTAACACCCTCCCTCAATCTTAACTATGTCCTGAAGTACAAAGCAAGTTAAGATTGCGCCTACATGCTACAAACTGTGGTTGTGGAAGAGACTTCGTGAAGATGTCAGCAAGTTGATCCTTTGACGAGATGAACTTGATACAGAGTAGCTTCTGTGCAACACGTTCACGAACAAAGTGATAATCCACCTCAATGTGTTTTGTCCTAGCATGAAACACCGGGTTAGAAGAAAGATATGTAGCACCAATGTTGTCACACCACAGGACCGGAGGACGAGCTTGAGGAACACGTAACTCTCTCAACAGAGACTGTACCCATATGATCTCAGCAGTTGCATCAGCAACAGCTTTGTACTCAGCCTCAGTACTACTGCGAGACACAGTTGCTTGCTTGCGAGCATTCCAGGCGATCAAGTTAGGACCCAGAAATACCGCATAACCCCCCGTGGATCGCCTGTCATCCGGACTACTAGCCCAATCTGCATCAGAGAAAGCCGAGAGCTCATACGACGGTGCAGACTGAAGAAGCAAACCATAGGAGGCAGTAAGACTGACATAGCGCAAAATACGCTTCACAACTGACCAGTGAGACGTCCTGGGTGCATGCAAAAACTGACAGATACGGTTAACTGCATAGGAGATGTCAGGCCTGGTAATAGTAAGGTATTGCAGACCACCAACGATACTGCGATACTCAGTAGTATCATCAGACGTGAGAGAGTCACCATCAAGAGCAGACAACCGATCAATGGCAGACATCGGAGTGTTAACATGTTTGCATTTGAGCATTCCAGCACGACGCAACAAGTCCAGGGAGTACTTCTTCTGAGTGAGAGTCAAACCAGCAGAGGACCGTGAAACCTCAAGACCAAGGAAAAAATGAAGAGCACCTACATCCTTGACAACAAAATCATCACGGAGAGCAATCACAAGGCGATCAGCAGCAGCAGCAGAGGAACTGATGAGGATGATATCATCAACATAAACCAAGATATACATCGTAACCTCAGGGCGCTGGAGGAGAAACAGTGACGTATCAGCAGTGGAGGGAGTAAACCCAAGAGCCCGAAGAACAAATCCAAGGCGAGCATGCCATGCACGAGGAACCTGTTTGAGTCCATACAATGCCTTAACCAGATGACAGAGATGATGAGGTCGTGTTTGATCAACAAAACCAGGTGGCTGACGCATATAAACCTCCTCCTCCAGAATGCCGTGTAGAAAAGCGTTCTGCACATCAAGTTAACGAAGGAACCATCCGCGAGTAACCGCAAGAGACAGTAGTAATCGAATGGTAGTAGGCTTGATGACTGGACTGAAAGTGTCTTCATAATCAAGACCATACCACTGTTTGAAGCCCTTGGCAACTAACCGTGCCTTGTAGCGTTCAATGGAGACATCAGCATGTCTCTTGAATTTGAAAACCCACTTGGAATCAATGACGTTGATGCCAGACACTCGAGGAACAAGACGCCAAGTATCATTCTGTTGAAGGGCCTGAAACTCTTGTTCCATTGCAGCACGCCAATGAGGAATACTCAGTGTAGCCTGAAAGTGACGAGGCTCTGCAGTGGGATCGCCAGCAGTGTGAGCCATGCACACAGCAAGCCACGCAACCGTGCCATCCGTCCACTCCTTCGGACGAAAGATACCAGACTGCCTCCGTGTGCGAGGACGAAGAGTGACAGCAGGTACAGCTGGCAAAGACGGTGCAGCAGAGGATGTTGATGAGGCCAACACCGAGTCCGGTGAGTCGGGCTCACCGGTGGCCGAAGCAGGGCTGTTCGTCGACCCTGGCGCCAAGGCGGACCGGGCCTAAGCAGGTGACGAGGCCTCCGGGCTAGCGGCAGCAGCAGCCGGCCCGGGAGAGAGACCCGCCAGTGGCCCGGGCGAGCCACGTGAAGCGAGCGTTGGCGAGGCCTGTGAGCCGGGCGAACGGGCGCTGGCGAGGCCAGCGAGCCAGGCGAGGCTGGTGCTGGCGAGCCTAGCGCCCGTGGGGTCAGCGTGAGCCCAGAGGGACCAGCGTGGAGCCAGGCTGACCCGGCGCCCGTGAGGCAGTCGAGGGAGACTCCACAGGCGAGACGGGGACGGGTTGGCGGGTGCCGCCCGTCATGCATGGCGCATGCACATCCCGACCAGGAAGCTCATCGGTGACCTGTTCATCAAGCCGGGCACCGCGTCCAATACCTGCAGCATGATTAGGAAGCAACGCAGGGGCATATGCAACATTCACAAATTGATCAGGCGTAGGTGTGGACACAGGCACCGGTGGTGTAGAAGTGGTAAAGTTAGTCGGAAGTGCACGAAAAGGGAAAACATTTTCATCAAACACCACGTCACGAGAGATGTAGACGTGGTTGGTAGGAACATGCAAGCACTTGTACCCTTTGTGAAGAGAACTATACCCGAGAAAAACGCACTTCTTAGACCGAAACTCTAGCTTGCGTTTGTTGTATGGACGTAAGTGAGGTCAACATGCACAACCGAACACTTTGAAAAAAGTGTAGTCTGGAATCTCATTAAGCAGGAGTTCAAGAGGGGTTTGCATTTTCAGAAGTCTCGAGGGAAGCCTGTTTATGAGAAAACAAGCTGTGGAGAAAGCATCACTCCAGAACCGAAACGGGACGGAGGCATGAGCGAGCAAGGTTAGACCAGTTTCAACAAGGTGGCGATGCTTACGCTCGGCAGTACCATTCTGCTGATATGTATGAGGACATGACACGCGGTGCGAAATCCCAAGTTTGTTAAAAAACGAGTTGAGGTTGTGGTATTCACCCCCCAGTCAGATTGGACATGGATGATTTTCTGCTTAAGAAGATGCTCAACGTGTGCTTGAAACTGAATGAAGACATCGAACACATCAGACTTACGTTTAATAAGATATAACCAAGTAAAACGGCTGTAAGCATCAATGAAACTGACATAATAATTGTGACCGCTAACGGATGTCTGGGCATGACCCCATACATCAGAAAACACAAGCTCAAGATGATGTTTCACAACACGACTAGACTCTGAAAAAGCAAGTTCATGACTCTTGCCCTGCTGACATGCATCACAAATAGTTTCAGCAATTTTATTGGACACAACTGGTAGATCATGACGATGCAAAACATGTCGAACTATGGGAGCCGCCGGGTGACCAAGGCGCGCATGCCAGTGCGTAGGCGACACATAAACACCACTGAACACCTGAGGAGAAGACGACATGGAAGGTGGGCGCAGCGCATCAAGTGCTTACAGGCCATGGCGAAGACGACCGCTAAGTAGAACGGCCCTCGTGTCCCGATCCTTGATAAAGAAACGAAAATGGTGAAACTCAGCAAGGACATTATTATCACGAGTAAGTTGAGGAATGGACAACAAACTACGCGTAGCAGAAGGAACACAAAGGACATTAGAGAGATGCAATGTGCGAAAATTGTGTGCAAGGAGAGAGGCCTGACCAACATGGGAGATGCGCATACCTGCTCCACTGGCGGTGTGCACCTGATCATGACCACGATATGGCTCCTGAGTAGAGAGCTTACCCATCTCACCGGTGAGGTGGTTGGTAGCTCCAGTGTCCATGTACCATGCAGGATCGACGGAGTAAGACGGAGTACGGCCATGATCATGACTCGTCACGGCAGTGGCGGCCTGCTTGTCGTTCCCTTTGCCATTGTTGCCGAGGCCCAGAAAATCTTGCTTGTAGCGACGATGGCAGCGAGAGGCAATGTGGCGCTCCAGGCCACACAACTGGCAGGCCTGTTGGGCACCACAAGAAGAACAAGGCGCCACCGGCCGGTTACCACACGTGATGATCGAAGCACGCCCCCTCGAGGCCGGTTGTGAAGGCAGCGCCGGTCTGCCTCCTGAAGATGATGGCCGCTGGGGTTTGCCGCGAGTTGCGGCATTGGCGGAGGCGAAGCTAGGGGAGGCTCGGCGCGCCTTAATGCGCTGCTCACGGCCAAGCAGACATGCATAGAGCTCACAAGGTGGAAGCGGGTCATCGCGGCCATGAACATTCTCGATGAGATTGTCATAATCATCATCAAGCCCATTAAGCACGAAGGCGGTGAACTCCTCATCCTGCAGCGACTGGCCAACTGAGGCCAACGTGTCGGCGAGACCCCGCATCTTGTTGAAGTAGTCGGTGATGCTGAGGTCACCAAGCTTCGTCTCACCCAGCTCAGTGCGTATAGAGTGAGCACGCGCCTGAGACTGAGAGGCAAAACTGGTGTGAAGCGCCGCCCACGCCTCCCGGGACGTAGCGGCAAAGATGACCAGCGACGAGACGCTCGGGGTGAGCGAGGACTGGATGGCGGAGAGGATGGCCTGATCCTGAGCCACCCAGGTGTGGTACGCCGGGTGGTGAGGGCGCGGACACGGGATGGATCCATCAACGTAGCCCTCCAGATAGCGACTCCGCAGAAGAGGGAGCACCTGGGCACGCCAGGACAGGTAGTTGTCCGGCGCGAGCTTCACCGGCAGTAGATGTGAGAAGTAGAACGGTGCATGCACCGTGGCCGAATCAGCATGGGCATGCGGCGATGCATACATGCCCATCGACGAGGCCGCCCCAGGATGTACGGGATACACCGAGTAGGGCGGGTAGGAGCCAGGGGAAGCCGCCCCGGGAGCGCCGTAGTGTGTCGCGGGGGCGCCGTAGGTTGCCGCAGGGGCACCGTGGTTGGCCGCGGCGGAAGCGACGTGTGGCGATGCAGCCGCAGCTCTGTGCGAGTGCGGGGAGGACGCCGGGTAGGGTTGAGGCGGCGCGGGCGCCGAGTAGGGTTGGGGCGGCGCGGGCGTCGAGTAGGGCAGCAGCGGCGGCGCGCCGTAGTAATGATGAGGTGGCAGGGCGTCGTAGGGCTGCTGCACGGGTGGCGCGCCATAGGGTTGGGGCGGCGCCGGCCAAGACGACGGCGGCGGCGGCCCACCATGGATCGGGGGAAGGCCGCCCGCAGGAGGAGGAGCACCAGAGGAAGCACCGATCGGGATGGCGCCGCGGTCTCCCGATCTGATCGGGGAGCGAGGCGACGACGAGACACTGTAGGCCATTGCGAGAGGCTGCGAGGCAAGGAACGGCGAGCCGGCACCGCGGTGGCGGCGGGGGGAACCGAGGTCGACGCGACGGCGGCGGTGGCGGCGGCAGCGGAAGACATCGTAACCTAATTTGATACCATGTAAGACATATGATTTGGGAACTGCTCGACACCCCTAACCGGGGTGTAGCTATCTCATTATATAGAGATATCCAAGGGGTACAATACAATGTTACAATATAGATATATAGAGGCTATGTATATACAGTCTAACGGTGTGCTGGGGCTGGTCGTGGTTTTTGTTTGCGGAGAAAATTGACGGTGACAATGATTACCTGACAGCAGCCGAGGCCGTACTCTATACGATTACTATGAAACCAAGTTTCTATCAGGGGGAAAACAAGGAGGGAGTTCCTGAGTAAATGCAGACGCTAGTAGTACGACGGTGAGATCCCGGTCCGCTGTCCCAGCGATCGCCACGGCCCCTCCCTACGCTAAGACGATGATGATGCATGTACCCATGGCCATAGACTACGTGTAGTGTGGCTGCACCGAGCTTGATGGAATGCGGTCTGACATGAATTCAATTCCCCATTTACCGCCTACGGTCCACCTTTCCTCGTCTCATCGGCGCGGTACGACGCGCGGCGTCACGGGCGGCCGGTTGGTCGGTCCGGGGGAGGGAGCTTCGGCGTGGTACCACGGCTACGTCGGCGAGACCGGCAGTCCGGCCGGGTGGGGTGAATCTGCCGCGCGCGTCGATCGGCTTGGCACGGAAAATTATTGCCGGCCGGCCAGTGGCGGCGTAGTACCACCGCAGTTACTGTACCAGTGGCAGGCGTAGTGGTGATAACTCGAAACTGGCGTCCGCGGTACGCTGCGCAACCAATGGTTGGTGGCAGCCCTAGCCCCACCTGCGGAACCGGAATTTATTTCACCGCTGTATGCAGAGCCGATATCGTCTCGCCCCATCTTCGGTGCAGCAGGTCCTGCTGTGCAATTTCATTGCCACGAGTTTCAGTTTCAATCATGGCGCGATCGATAACGGCGAGTAACGTTCCGCGGCGAGCCGAGCGTCGGCCGTGTAGCGTAAAACTGGCTGGAGTAGGCTGTGGCCTTCAGTGACGGTGAGTGGTGGTAGGTCCTCGCATGATTGTAAGAGTACGTAGTACGTGCCACCGGCCGGCTTGGCGGTATGCTCTGGCCCGGCTGTTATGTGCGGATCCACACATGCATGATTCTAGCTTCGAGTGCACACCATCGGTCTTTCCAGGTAAGTAGTTTCGTGGGCGCCGAGCACCTGGTCGGTTTGGTTTGGTGCATGCACGACACACGGCTACAAAGGATCTGGTGAACGGTGACCTATGACCGGCAAGCTGATCTTCACAACTTCACCGGAGTGCTTTGTCGCGGGCCAGCTGCTGATCTCGTCCCTCGGAACTTGCCACGACATCAATCAGACAGGTATACTTTGGGATTCCGTCGAGTTCATCGACATGTCCTTGGCACGTCGACCGACCCTCCAAATCACATCGGCACATGCATGCGGTTTCATCGCCTGAAACGATCTGACGTACGTACCACGTACTGCATAGAAAAACTGTTGATGGCCAGCACGTTCGTTGGCTTTGCCGTTTGCCTCTCTCCTGTTCCGTTCGGTTTTCGTCACCAGCAGTGAAGCGGGAGATCCAATCCAACAGAGGCACGGACTGTGTGGCTGCTGCGTAGGACCAAACATTTTAAGGCCGTGGCTGCTGCTGTGTTTGCTAGTATATGTTTCCGTGTCAGGCTGCGACTCAACGGTTAAATATTCTCGCCTCCTCTGCTTGGCCTGATCCGGCACCGAACATGCCAGCGGCTCAGGAGAAGCTTGCAGAGGAAACGACAAGGCGGCACGAGGCACCCTGCGTTTCTAGGCCGTCGCTGGCTCTGGGATGTGCCGGATCTCAAGTCACAGACAAGGCGATGTGCTCATTATAACTAACTAAATGCCCACGGACTAATCAGTTGGAAAAACAGCCGGCCAAATTCAGTAAACTGTGACTGCTAGCCTATCAGCTACAGGATCCTGCTGTTACGGCAAGTTTGGAACGAGGGTTTCATCGTCGGGTAAATCGTGGCAGTGGCAGATTGCAATGGCGAAGTGGCGAGATACTCCACTTATTAAAGTTTGCAGTTCAACCGGAAGGGGCGCATCACAGCTCACATGTGAAGCACAGACCACGAGCCGGCGTAAGCGGGATTGGGAACCCTTTGTTTACTCACCGGATGCGGCATATTTTTCTCTTGCAAGGAGGCGACGAACCAGGTTAATTGGAGGTGGTAGTCAAACATACGACTTGAGGCTGCCAACCCCTCTCTGGTATCCTAATGGGAAATGGAATGTAGTGCAGTTCGTGGCCATGTTCTTCCAACACGTAGTATAATACGTCGTCGCGCTGTTGGGCCGGCCGGTCTTTCAGCTATCGCCACGTACTGTACGTTACCACATGTATGTATGTAGGTATTTAATAAAAACTAATCGAGAGAAATGGACATGGGGGAACGCGCAGGTTCGACAACGTTGAGTGTTTTTTTGATCAAGAGGATTTTCGTAGGACATTTGGAGAATTAGAATCCTTAGACCTTTTCTCTTCGTTCTCCGTCATATAGGAATTTTTCCTGAATAATCATTTATACTTTCCACACACACATAAAAAGGGATTCATTTATACTATATTCCTAAATGCTAAAAAGTGCATGGATGCTGGTTGTCACGTTCGAGCACACACCGTTTAGCACCATCCGATCGCGTCGGCGCCCGCGCGATCGAGGCCAGGTTTTTCCTGGTCGGGACGGACGTTTCGGGCTCCCACGACAATTGTTCACCTGGGAGGGCCCACCACTACCCACACGTCCTACCGTTGGCGTAGTTTTCGAAGCTGTTGGATAGAGCCACCGCTATTCCACCGCCCCAATCACCCCAATCCTCTCCCTCCTCGTCGCCATTTTTCTCGCCATGTTCTTCGTGAGTTCAACCAAGGCCCCCAAGCCCCCGACGGCTGCCGGAGAGCGGAGGGCGTGCGCGGTGGCGGTGTTTGAGCGGCAGAGCTACGCGAGGGTGCGGTGGTGCGCGCGTCCCCCGCGGAATAAGGCGGAACGGGGTCAATCTCGCCGCGTCATTCTCTGTCCAGGGCAAAAAGGGGCGTGTCGTGAAGGTCGCCGACGGCGCTGCGTGTCCGGCGGCCTAGTAGTTTTTCTGGAATCCTGAGGTATGCACCCACCGCCAACGTTTTTTCTGCTTTTTGCAGTATGCATTTTGATACTCGATGTTGCAGAGGGTTGGGATTCATGCGAGCAGGGAGGTGGATGTAATCACGCTCTCATAGACCGTAGCGGTTTGCTTCACGTTTCACGGCAGGGACAAATCGTGGAGCCTCGTGATGGGGAACCATGGGGCCATGCCGTGAGGGATTGGGGGTGTGCTGTCAGATCTCGTCCCACATCTGTTTGGTCTGAGATGGGCATTTGCTTGGCAAATGTTGTATATGAATTTCATTTAGGATTTTTTTGAGAAGCTGCTTCAATATTGTGTTGGAGTTGCCTGATTGAGGCTATATGAGTTGGCGAAATTAGAGCTGTTTGATCCACTAGTCGTGGGGGCGTTCACCGAGTTGCTTCGACATTGTGTACTAGTTGCCTGTTCAACGTTGGTTGAGTTGCCGAAACTTTTAGAGCTGTCTGATCTACCTGTACTGGGGGCGTTCACCGAGTTGCTTCGACATTGTGTATGAGTTGCTTGATTGAGGCTGGATGAGTTGCCGAAACTTTAGAGCTGTCTGATCTACCAGTATTAGGGCGTTCACCGAGTTGCTCAGATTTCTTTTATGAAAGGAGTTGCCTGATCAATGTTGGTGTAGTTTGCTGAAACTTAGAGATTGTTGGGGCAGTGTTCGAAATAGAATTTGCTTGACTTGTTTTTCTAGATTTTTTGCCAGGCCCAATTTTCTAGGATGCTTGAGGTTATTTTTCTTAGTAACTTGCCAGAAATCAGTATACAATTTGTGCGTTAGTCTGAACCAAAGTTGCCTAATCAGGAGTTGTGTACGTTTGTTTCGTTGCCTCATCAAGTTGTGTTGCTTTAATAGTTCATCAACGAGCTCTAGGAAATGTCTTTTTTTCATGTTTGTAAGCAACCTACAGTGTTACAAGTAGTGAAGTTCCTTTTTTATTAGCAACCTGAAAAATACCGTACTCTGTGTTTGCAGTGTCGAAAATGTCCGAGGCAAGGAAGGAAAGTGATAGTCAGGATTTACAAGCAAACCAAGAGGCTGTACGAGAAACAGACGTAAGAGCTTGAGTGTGGCACGATGGGCGTATGTGCTATTTTGCCATGTTTAAGTTTTGTGACTTTTTTCATGCGAAACAGATGAACACATTTCCCCCCAATGCAAGCACACTCATTACAGCAACAGAACCCAACAATGATTGGCTACAAGCGTAGGCGCACTAAAGGAATAATTTGTCGTGGGAATCGTCCGTCAGAAATAGATAGCAATGCCAGTGCACAAGATGATGATTTAGAAGGCAAGGTGGTCACATAGGAGGAGGAATCGAAGACAAAACGCCGAAAAACATGCGGAAAAGAGGTATTTACGCTTCATGAATCATAGTTTTCAGATTCCATTTTTTTAAGGTTGTACGGATTTATGCGTTCTTTTAGAAGTTGCGTGATGAATGTGTTATTTTTAGTAATTGTAGGTATGTTTTTTGGCTGTTAAATTGTGCGTAAGCAAGGCCACTAGCAGTATTGAGCATGTTGAAGTTATAAGAACAAATGATGGTATTCTGTATAGGACAAACATCGCATCATCACGAAAACAATTTTGATACTTGCCAATTTCTGTCACACAGAGTTTAACTTAGCCCATTTTCTTGCTTGTAGGGTTGCAGGAATGGGCATCACTAGCAAGGTTGTTCAAAGTAAACAAAGATCTAGTGCAATTTCAGAAGGATGCGGTAATTCAGATAGAGTTTGGAGGTTTGTTATAGATTGCAACATGTAGCATGCGAGGATACTTAAGTCAGTGGGTTATGAAGCATTACGACCTTGAAATTTCCCAACTGGTCATCCCAGAGAGGGGCAAGATTCCAGTAGATGCAACAAGTGCTCAGAGGATATGGGGTCTGCCAAACAAGGGGAGGAAGGTATGCTACAAGAAGAGAGCAGATTACACATCCCAAATGAACACAATCTTCAATATTAATACCAAAGGCTCACCAACACTAACATCATGGTGCAAAATAATTAAGGATATGGCTGGGGCAGCACATAATAATTTCCTGTGTGCTTGGTTGGCGGTCGGCTTCTCCTGTTTCCTTGCTCCTACCACAAGTTTGAACATATCCCAACGGTGTTTTCCTGCTGTGATGCATGTGGATGTGATACCAGAGACCAATGTATGCCAATTTGTAGCTGATCAATTAAAACTGGCATTTGCGGGAGCAGGTGATAAAAACGCAGTCTGTTGTTGTGTCATGCATTTAGTTGTAAGTCTAACTTGCTCTTTGTCCCTTTTTCATAGTTTTTCATCTACATGCTCTCGTTGTTTATCGGACTCATTTTCTTTTATTTTTTTTATTTTTCCCCATGCAGCTGCTATACCTGGACTCATTGGATGTGGACGAACCCATCGCAAACACGGTTCCAAGAGTGTCGGTTTGTAATTCTGATCTTATTTCCAAGGTCATTGAGAAGGACAAAAAGGGCCGGGGGGAGTTTGGCAAGTTGCGGGTAAGTTTCCTCTTATGTTTGTGAAGCACACGATCATTCAGTCACTTTAGTTTTCTTCATATATTCAATCCCCATTTGTTTTGAGGTCATATAGATGTCAGGCAACTTGCCAAGTAACTTCTAGGCAACACACTGTCCATACGTAGGCAATCACATTTTTGTTCCTGACTAACTCAATACATGTGTGTTATTCTCAGGCAAAACATGTGTTTTTTGTTCCAACTAGTCAATGTGTACGTGCAATGCACGTTAATTTGGAAGTATATTAAGTGTATGCGGATATTAAGTAGGATATTATTTGCATGTTATTATGTGATTAGCACTATATTTGGCACCAAATTAACTACACGCTAAACGTGTTGAGCGCTCGACATTGAAGCAGTCTAGGTCGTTGGATTGGCATGATTTGATGTCTGAGATTAATTGGAGCTGCCCCTTTGAGTCTTTTTATATTGATATACATCATAGGCAATACAGACACATACTTCAGGCAACCACACATTTTAAGTTGTTAAACAAATCGAAGGCAATACTGACATATGCCTTAGGCAACCACACATTTAATGCTTGGCATATCACAAACAGATGTGAAATATAAAGTTTTTCCCATGAAGTTATAGAGATAGAGAAAGTTGCCTACCCACCAGTTTTTTCTTTTTGGCTTTTCTCTTTTTTTTTTCATTTTTCTAACACTTAAAACTACAGCTCAAGACCGAGTTTGCTTGCTTTGCCGATGAAAGCTTATTCGGTAGTCTTGATCATGTCACAAAGTTCGTGGCAGCAAGGCTCCCAAACTCATACGACTCAAATGTGAGTTGCCTTCTTCATTTTTTTGCTTTTTGCTTTTTTATGTGTGCCCACTTCTTTGAATTATTTCTTTCAACTACAAGTTCTAACATACGTGCCCCCACTATCCTCTCTCTCTCTCTTTTTGGTGTGCGCGGAAACAAAAGAAGCTTGTCGTGATGGTGCATGAAATCTGTTCTGAAATATCACACTCAATGGGCAAGCTCGTACATGGAACTGGGAAACTTGACGATGATGGCGGCACAACTAGCGCGCCAGCAGATGACAATGTTTGTGGTCCAAGCAGTGAACATTCAAGGGAAAGGCGCGATGCTGGTGTGAATGACCCCCACACGCTTCCTAGCGATGAAGAATCTTACCAATCGGGGAGTGACACAGACGATGAACATGACGATGAGAGTGAAGGATCAGACAGTGGTGAAGGTGACTCCGACAGTGATGGAGACGATGGTGATGGCAACATGGATGGAGAGACCAACAGTGGCGGCGATGATGCCCAGGGCCAGGAGTGTGAGCAAGAAGAAACAGGACATGAGGAAGCAGAAGCAGAGGATGAAGATCTTGACAGAGAAGATGAGGAGGAGGATGAAGATGGGGACGAAGAAGATGAGGAGGAGGACGACGAGAACAAAAATGAGGAGGAGGACAAGGAAGGTGACGATGACAATGATGGGGGTGGCGGGAATGGGGATTCTGGTGACCAGACCACTGGCAGAGGTCATAGTACTAGCACTAATGAACATGGGGCCAAGGATTGGAGTCATGAGTCACTTGACAACAACTCCGAGAGCGAAGAGGGTGCATCTATGCAGTTATGGATTAAGAAGAAAAAACTCTCAAGAGATTGAAAGCCGAGAACCATTTTCGATGTTGGATCTTGTCAAACTAGATGTCAGAAAGGAGCAAACCACCCATGAAATCCTGATGCTGGAAGTTGCCTACGTGTCAGATGGGTTTTCTGCTGCTTGGGAAGCAAAACTGATTTTTAGAGAGCTGGTTGACAGTCTAGAATTTAAGAAAACATTTGACTTCAGACTGGAAGATATCTGCCCCTGCAAAACACGCATCAAACTAATGCAAAAAGGTTGTGGTTTAAATTACATGGCCACGCCAGCAGAACCCGCGCATCAAGTCGCTGTACCAGCAGCAAAAGGTTGCCCAGCAAAGCCACCAAGGAAGCAGAGGAAGGTGACCTTCATAGATCGACCAACTATTGTAACGTGCGATGTTTTGGATGAGCTGGGAGCTGAGTACATGAGAAGGAATGAAGCAAGAGGTCAAAGTGTGCAATTGCCAGGAACTAGTCAGGTGGGTATAACTCAAAAGGCAACTGTAGTAGAGAATCATGCAACCACCCTTGAAATGCAAGCAACTATGGCCAACAGCGAGACAACCCTTGGGTTTGATCATTCAAGCCAACTAAGCAAGTCAAGGGAGGACCCACCTGCACATTCAAGAAACTCAGGAGCGGATGCAAGGAAATTGTCTATTGATGCAAAGGAATCATATCTAAAACATTTGCAGGCAACCATCAGGAGCGGATGTAGGTATTTAATAAAAACTAATCAAGAGAAATGAACATGAGGGAACGTGCAGGTTCGACAACGTTGAGTGTTTTTTTGATCCAGAGGATTTTCGTAGGACATTTGGAGAATTAGAATCCTTAGACCTTTTCTCTTCGTTGTCCGTCATATAGGAATTTTTCCTGAATAATCATTTTTACTTTCCACACACACACACACACAAAAAAGGGATTCATTTGTACTATATTCCTAAATGCTAAAAAGTGCTTGGATGTTGGTTGTCACGTTCGAGCACACACCGTTTAGCACCGTCCGATCGCGTTGGCGCCCGCGCGATCGAGGCCATGTTTTCCCTGGTCGGGACGGACGTTTCGGGCTCCCATGACAACTGTTCACCTAGGAGGGCCCACCACTACCCACACGTCCTACTGTTGGCGTAGTTTTCAAAACTGCTGGACAGAGCCACCGCTATTCCACCGCTCCAATCACCCCAATCCTCTTCCTCATTGTCGCCATTTTTCTCGCCCTGTTCTTCACGAGTTCAACCGCGGACCCCAAGCCCCCGATGGCTGCCGGAGAGTGGAGGGCGTGCGTGGTGGCGGTGTTTGAGCGGCAGAGCTGCGCGAGGGTGAGGTGGTGCGTGCGGCCCCCGCAGAATAAGGTGGAACGGGGTCAATCTCGCTGCGTCGTTCTCCGTCTAGGGCAAAAAGGGGCGCGTGGTGAAGGTCGCTGACAGCGCTGCGTGTCCGGCGGCCTAGTAGTTTTTCTGGAATCCTGAGGTATGCACCCATCGCCACCGTTTTTTCTGCTTTTTGCGGTATGCATTTTGATACTCGATGTTGCAGAGGGTTGGGATTCATGCGAGCAGGGAGGTGGATGTAATCATGCTTTCACAGACCGTAGTGGTTTGCTTCACATTTCACGACAGGGACGAATCGTGGAGCCTTGTGGTGGGGAACCATGGGGCCATGCCGTGAGGGATTGGGGGTGTGCTGTCAGATCTCGTCCCAGATCTGTTTGGTTTGAGATGGGCATTTGCTTGGCATATGTTGTATATGAATTTCGTTTAGGATTTTTTTGAGGAGTTGCTTCGATATTGTGTTGGAGTTGCCTGATTGAGGCTATATGAGTTGGCGAAAGTAGAGCTGTTTGATCCACTAGTCTTGGGGGCGTTCACCGAGTTGCTTCGACATTGTGTACTAGTTGCATGTTCAACGTTGATTGAGTTGCCGAAACTTTTAGAGCTGTCTGATCTACATGTACTGGGGGCGTTCACCGAGTTGCTTCGACATTGTGTATGAGTTGCTTCATTGAGGCTGGATGAGTTGCCGAAACTTTAGAGCTGACTGATCTACCAGTACTAGGGCGTTCACCGAGTTGCTCAGATTTCTTTTCTGAAAGGAGTTGCCTAATCAATGTTCGTGTAGTTTGCTGAAACTTAGAGATTGTTGGGGCAGTGTTCGATACATAATTTGCTAGACTTGTTTTTCTAGATTTTTGTCAGTCCCATTTTTCTAGGATGCTTGAGGTTATTTTTCTTAGTAACTTGCCAGAAATCAGTATACAAGTTGTGCGTTAGTCTGAACCAAAGTTGCCTAATCAGGAGTTGTGTATGTTTGTTTCGTTGCCTTATCAAGTTGTGTTGCTTTAATGGTTCATCAACGAGCTCTAGGAGATGTCTTTTTTTCATGTTTGTAAGCAACCTACAGTGTTATAAGTAGTGAAGTTCCTTTTTTGTTATCAACCTGAAAAATACTGTACTCTGTGTTTGCAGTGTTGAAAATGTCCGATGCAAGGAAGGAAAGTGGTGGTCGGGATTTACAAGCAAACCAAGTGGGTGTACGAGAAACAGAGGTAAGAGCTTGAGTGTGGCACGATGGGGCATCTGTGCTATTTTGCCATGTTCGAGTTTCGTGAATTTTTTCAATGCAAAACAGATGAACACATACCCCCCCCCCCCAATGCAGGCACACTCATTACAGCAACAAAACCCAACAATGATTGGCTACAAGCGTAGGCACACTAGAGGAATAATTTGTCATGGTAATCGCCCGTCAGAAATAGATAGCAATGCCAGTGCACAAGATGATGATTCATAAGGCAAGGAGGTCACACAGGAGGAGGAATCGAAGCCAAAACGCCGGAAAACATGCAGAAATGAGGTATTTACGCATCATGAATCGTAGTTTTCAGATTCCATTTTTTTCAAGGCTGTATGGATTTATGCGTTCTTTTAGAAGTTGCGTGATGAATGTGTTATTTTTAGTAATTGTAGGTATGTTTTTTGGCTGTTAAATTGTGCGTAAGAAAGGCCACTAGCAGTATTGAGCATGTTGGAGTTATAAGAACAAATGATGGTATTCTGTATAGGACAAACATCGCATCATCACGAAAACAATTTTGATACTTGCTAATTTCTGTCACACAAAGTTTAACTTAGCCCATTTTCTTGCTGGTAGGGTCGCAGGAATAGGGCATCACTAGCAAGGTTGTTCAAAGTAAACAAAGATCTAGTGCAATTTCAGAAGGATGCGGTAATTCGAATAGAGTTTGGAGGTCTGTTACAGATTGCAACATGTAGCATGCCAGGAGATATAAGTCAGTGGGTTATGAAGCATTACGACTCTTAAATTTCCCAACTGGTCGTCCCAGAGAGGGGCAAGATTCCAGTAGATGTTGTTGGGGAACGTAGTAATTTATAATTTTACCTACGCACACGCAAGATCATGGTGATGCATAGCAACGACAGGGGAGAGTGTTGTCCACGTACCCTCGTAGACCGTAAGCGGAAGCATTATGACAATGCGGTTGATGTAGTCGTACGTCTTCACGATCGACCGATCCTAGTACCAAATGTACAACACCTCCCCGATCTGCACACATTCAGCTCGGTGTTGTCCCACGAACTCACGATCCAGTAGAGCTTCGAGGAAGAGTTCCGTCAGCATGAAAGCGTGATGATGATGTTGATGAAGCTACCGACGTAGGGCTTCGCCTAAGCACTGCTATGATATGACCGAGGTGGATTATGATGGAGGGGGCACCGCACACGGCTAAAGATCAATGATCAACTTTTGTGTCTATGGGGTGCCCCCTGGCCACGTATATAAAATAGTGGAGGAGGGGGAGGGGCCGACCCTCCTAGGGGCGCCCCAAGGGGAGTCCTACTCCAACCGGGAGTAGGACTCCAACCCTTCCAAGAGTAGGAGTAAGAGAGAGGGAAGGAGGAGAGAGGGGGAAGGAAAGGGGGGCGCCCCCCTCCTTGTCCAATTCGGACTAGAGAGGGAGGGGCGCGCGGCCTGCCCTGGCCGCTCCTCCTCTTCTCCACTAAGGCCCAATAGACCCATTACACTCCCCGGGGGGTTCCGGTAACCCCCCGGTACTCCGGTATTTGTCTGAACTTGCCCGGAACCCTTCTGGAGTCCAAACATAGTCATCCAATATATTGATCTTTATGCCTCGACCATTTTGAGACCCCTCGTCATGTTTGTGATCATATCCGGGACTCTGAAATACCTTCGGTACATCAAAACACATAAACTCATAATACCGATCGTCACCGAACGTTAAGCGTGCGGATCCTACGAGTTCGAGAACTATGTAGACATGACCGAGACATGTCTCGGGACAATAACCAATAGCGGAACCTGGATGCTCATATTGGCTCCTACATATTCTATAAAGATCTTTATCGGTCAAACCGCATAACAACATACGTTGTTCCCTTTGCCATCGGTATGTTACTTGCCCGAGATTCGATCATCGGTATCTTAATACCTAGTTCAATCTCGTTACCGACAAGTCTCTTTACTTGTTCCGTAATGCATCATCCCGCAACTAACTCATTAGTCACATTACTTGCAAGGCTTATAGCGATGTGCATTACCGAGAGGGCCCAGAGATACCTCTCCGACAATCGGAGTGAAAAATCCTAATCTCGATCTATGCCAACTCAACAAGTACCATCGGAGACACCTGTAGAGCACCTTTATAATCACCCAGTTACGTTGTGACGTTTGGTAGCACACAAAGTGTTCCTCCGGTATTCGGGAGTTGCATAATCTCATAGTCATA
The DNA here is from genome assembly GCF_002162155.2 of Triticum dicoccoides. Classification (NCBI taxonomy): domain Eukaryota; kingdom Viridiplantae; phylum Streptophyta; class Magnoliopsida; order Poales; family Poaceae; genus Triticum; species Triticum dicoccoides. The sequence continues at coordinate 470,158,300 of NC_041381.1, forward strand.
GGAACATGTATAAGTCATGAAGAAAGCAATAGCAATAATCTGAACGATCAAGTGCTAAGCTAACAGAATGGGTGAAGTCAATCACATCATTCTCTAATGATGTGACCCCATTAATCAAATGACAACTCATGTCTATGGCTAGGAAACTTAACCATCTTTGATTCAACGAGCTAGTCAAGTAGAGGCATACTAGTGACACTTTGCTTGTCTATGTATTCACACATGTACTAAGTTTCCGGTTAATACAATTCTAGCATGAATAATAAACATTTATCATGATATAAGGAAATATAAATAACAACTTTATTATTGCCTCTAGGGCATATTTCCTTGAGTCTCCCACTTACACTAGAGTCAATAATCTAGATTACACAGTAATGATTCTAACACCCATGGAGTCTTGGTGTTGATCATGTTTTGCTCGTGAGAGAGGCTTAGTCAACGGGTCTGCAATATTCAGATCCGTATGTATTTTGCAAATCTCTATGTGTCCCTCCTTGACTTGATTGTGGATGGAATTGAAGCGTCTCTTGATGTGCTTGGTTCTCTTGTGAAATCTGGATTCCTTTGCCAAGGCAATTGCACCAGTATTGTCACAAAAGATTTTCATTGGACCCCATACACTAGGTATGACACCTAGATCGGATATGAAATCCTTCATCCAGACTCCTTCATTTGCTGCTTCCGAAGCAGCTATGTACTCCGCTTCACACGTAGATCCCGCCACGACGCTTTGTTTAGAACTGCACCAACTAACAGCTTCACTGTTCAATATAAACACGTACGTGGTTTGCGACTTAGAGTCATCCGGATCAGTATCAAAGCTTGCATCGACGTAACCATTTACGACGAGCTCTTTGTCACCTCCATAAACGAGAAACATATCCTTAGTCCTTTTCAGGTATTTCAGGATGTTCTTGACCGTTGTCCAGCGATCCACTCCTGGATTACTTTGGTACCTCCCTTCTGAACTAATAGAAAGGCACACATCAGGTCTGGTACATAGCATTGCATACATGATAGAGCCTATGGCTGAAGCATAGGGAACACCTTTCATTTTCTCTCTATCTTCTGCAGTAGTCGGGCATTGAGTCTGACTCAACTTCACACCTTGTAACACAGGCAAGAACCCTTTCTTTGCTTGATCAATTTTGAACTTCTTCAAAACTTTATCAAGGTATGTGCTTTGTGAAAGTCCAATGAAGCGTCTTGATCTATCTCTATAGATCTTGATGCCCAATATATAAGCAGCTTCACCGACGTCTTTCATTGAAAAACTCTTATTCAAGTATCCTTTTATGCTATCCAGAAATTATATATCATTTCCAATCAACAATATGTCATCTACATATAATATTAGAAATGCTAAAACCTTCAGGTTGATAAAACCTTCTGGTTGTATCATATACAACTCTTCTTCCAGAAATCCGTTCAGGAATGCAGTCTTTACATCCATTTGCCAAATTTCATAATCATAAAATGCGGAAATTGCTAACACGATTCGGACGGACTTAAGCATCACTATGGGTGAGAAGGTATCATCGTAGTAACTCCTTGAAATTATCGAAAACCTTTCGCAACTAGTCGATCTTTGTAGACAGTAACATTACCGTCAGCGTCAGTCTTCTTCTTGAAAATCCATTATTCTCGATGGCTTGCCGATCATCGGGCAAGTCAACCAAAGTCCTCACTTTGTTCTCATACATGGATCCCATCTCAGATTTCATGGACTCAAGCCATTTCGCGGAATCTGGGCTCATCATCGCTTCCTCATAGTTCATAGGTTTGCCATGGTCAAGTAACATGACCTCCAGAACAGGATTACCATACCACTCTGGTGCGGATCTTATTCTGGTTGACCTATGAGGTTTGGTAGTAACTTGATCTGAAGTGTCATGATCATTATCATCAGCTTCCTCACTAATTGGTGTAGGGATCACATGAACTGATTTCTGTGATGAACTACTTTCCAATAAAGGAGCAGGTACAGTTACCTAATCAAGTTCTACTTTCTCCCACTCACTTCTTTCGAGAGAAATTTCTTCTCTAGAAAGGATCCATTCTTAGCAACGAATGTCTTGCCTTCGGATCTGTGATAGAAGGTGCACCAAAAGTCTCCTCTGGGTATCCTATGAAGACACATTTCTCCGATTTGGGTTCGGCTTATCAGGTTGAAGTTTTTTCACATAAGCATCGCAGCCCCAAACTTTCAGAAACGATTACTTTGGTTTCTTGCCAAACCACAGTTCATAAGATGTCGTCTCAACGGATTTAGTTGGCGCCCTATTTAACGTGAATGCAACCGTCTCTAAAGCATAACCCCAAAATGATAGAGGTAAATCAGTAAGAGACATCATAGATCGCACCATATCTAATAAAGTGTGGTTACAATGTTCAGACACACCATTACGCTGTGGTGTTCCGGGTGGCGTGAGTTGTGAAACTATTCCGCATAGTTTCAAATGAAGACCAAACCCGTAACTCAAATATTCTCGTCCACGATCAGATCGTAGAAACTTTATTTTCTTGTTACGATGATTTTCTACTTCACTCTAAAATTCTTTGAACTTTTCAAATGTTTCAGACTTATGCTTCATTAAGTATAAATACCCATATCTGCTTAAATCATCTATGAAGGTGAGAAAATAACAATACCCGCCGCGAGCCTCAATATTCATTGGACCACATACATCAGTATGTATGATTTCCAATAAATCTGTTGCTCGCTCAATTGTTCCGGAGAACAGAGTTTTAGTCATCTTGCCCATGAGGCATGGTTTGCAAGTACCAAGCGATTCATAATCAAGTGATTCCAAAAGTCCATCAGAATGGAGTTTCTTCATGCGCTTTACACCAATATGACCCAAACAGCAGTGCCACAAATAAGTTGCACTATCATTATCAACTCTGCATCTTTTGGCTTCAATATTATGAATATGTGTATCACTACTATCGAGATTCAATAAAAATAGACCACTCTTCAAGGGTGCACGACCATAAAAGATATTACTCATATAAATAGAACAACCATTATTCTCAGATTTAAATGAATAACCATCTCGCATCAAACAAGATCCAGATATAATGTTCATGCTCAAGGCTGGCACCAAATAACAATTATTCAGGTCTAAAACTAATCCCGAAGGTAGATATAGAAGTAGCATGCCAACCACGATCACATCGACTTTGGAACCACTTCCCACGTGCATCGTCACCTCGTCCTTAGCCAATGTTGTAGGATCGAAAGTATGTCTAGAGGGGGGGGGGGTGATTAGACTACTTGACCAAATAGAAAACTTGCCTTTTCCCAATTTTAGTTCTTGGCAGATTTTAGCAACTTAGCACAAGTCAAGCAATCAACCTACACATGCAATTCTAAGAATATAGTAGCGGAATGTAAAACAATTGCATATGAAGGTAAGGGGGAGGAGTTTGAGAAGGCAAACGCAATTGGAGACCCGGATTTTTTTATCGTGGTTCCGATAGGTGGTGCTATCATACATCCACGTTGATGGAGACTTCAACCCACGAAGGGTAACGGCTGCGTGAGTCCACGAAGGGCTCCACCCACAAAGGGTCCACGAAGAAGCAACCTTGTCTATCCCACCATGGCCGCCGCCCACGAAGGACTTGCCTCACTAGGGTAGATCTTCATGAAGTAGGCGATCTCCTTGCCCTTACAAACTCCTTGGTTTAACTCCACAATCTTGTCGGAGGCTCCCAAGTGACACCTAGCCAATCTAGGAGACACCACTCTCCAAGAAGTAACAAGTGGTGTGTTGATGATGAACTCCTTGCTCTTGTGTTTCAAATGATAGTCTCCGCAACACTCAACTCTCCCTCACAGGATTTGGATTTGGTGGAAAGAAGATTTGAGTGGAAAGCAACTTGGGGAAGGCTAGAGATCAAGATTCATATGGTAGGAATGGAATATCTTGACCTCAACACAAGTGTAGGTGGTTCTCTCTCAGAAAATGTATGTTGGAAGTGTAGGCATGTTCTGATGGCTCTCTCCATGAATGAAGAGTGGGTGGAGGGGTATATATAGCCTCCACACAAAATCTAACCGTTACACACAACTTACCAAACTCGGTGGGACCGAATCGTGAAACTCGGTCGGACCAATTTAGCAAATAATGTGACTGTTAGGATTTTCGGTGGGACCGACATGTCAACTCTATGGGACCGATATGGTTAAGGTTAGGGCATAACGTAATCTCGGTGAGACCGATTACACAAACTCGGTGGGACCGATTTTGGTAATAAGCTAACTAGAGAGTTGGTCAGGCAAACTCGATGGGACTGATTCGCTCATCTCGGTTAGCCGAAACGTTACGAAAGGGAAACAGAGAGTTTGCATTGCAATCTCGGTGGGACCGATCGCTCATCTCGGTTGGACTGAAACATTAAGAAGGGAAACAGAGAGATTACAATCCCATCTCGGTGAGACCGAGATCCCTATCAGTGAGACCGATTTGATTAGAGTTTGTGGCAGTGGCTATGACATCTGAACTCGGTGGCGCCGGATAGAAAGAATCGGTGGGGCTGAGTTGGACTTTTGGTTTGGGTCATATGTGGATGTGAGAAAGTAGTTGAGGGTTTGGAGCTTATCACTAAGCATTTTGAGCAAGAACCTCATTAAGCAACACCTCATCCCTCCTTGATAGTATTGGCTTTTCCTATAGACTCAATGTGATCTTGGATAACTAAAATAGAAAATGTAGAGTCTTGCGCTTTGAGCTTGAGCCAATCCTTGTGTCCTTAGCATTTTGAGGGATCCACTTTTCTCATCCATGCCATGCCAATCATTGAGATTTCCTGAAATATTTATCTTGAAATAGCATTAGCTCAATGAGCTATATGTTGTTAGGAATTACCAAAACCACCCAGGGATAGTTGCACTTTCAATCTCCCCCTTTTTGGTAATTGATGACAACATATAGATCAAAGATTCGACAAATGATAATAAGATTGAAAGACATTGTCGCTTTGAGAAGTATGTGAAAAGCAAGAGCTCCCCCTAAATTTGTGCATTATTTGAAATTTGCTTTGGACTGCAAATACATAATGAGTTAGGATCATGGGTCACTCTTCCATGTCACATACATCTTGGTGGAGCGCTCAAAATGATAATAATTAAACACAAGCACTCATCACCAAGCAAAGTGAATGATCATATGAGGATATAAGAGATAATATCATCCAACAAGCATTAATGTAGCATAGCATATGATCAAACACATGATCATCCAAGTATCTCACAAAAGGCATAATGTACCAAGCAAACACACAAATAACGAAGTTCAACCACCAAAAACAAGAGAGATCAAAAGCAACACTCTCTCTCGAAGCCTATGATCTATACATTTTTCTCCCCCTTTGGCAACAAGTTACCAAAAAGTTCACAAAAAAATGCATAGTGCTAAACGACTCTCAGGCTTGGTCATCATGAGGTGGTGTAGAGATGACTCTGAGGACGAAAGCATCAGTTGATGTAGCTGGAGCTGGAGGAGTGGCTGCTGGAGTTGGTGGCACTGAAGTTGTAGCTGGTGTAGATGATGTAGCTCTGGTGTCTAGAACAGGCAATCTAGCAGATCTCTATCCTCTGGGCACTCTAGCAAATGCATCTGTAGTAGACTTGCCCTTCTTCTCCTCCACTTCCTCCTGAAGTTGTTCAACTGCAGTTTGGATTTATGTGACCTTCACATCAAGTGCATAGAATTTCTGCTCTATGATTCTCTCCAAGCTCTCCTGGTTTTGAGTCAGGGTGGCCAAGCCCTTCTCAATCCTCAAGGTGGAGGCAATCAAGTAGCCAAGCTGATCTTGCTTGCTCTTCAGGAACACTTGAGATGCCTCTTCTGCAGTTGTCACCTTAGCAGCTTTCTCAGCCCTTGCTTTCTCCCTCTTTTCATGAGCTTGCACAGATGATGGTTCCTCCTCATTCATCTCAACAGTGTTATCTTCAAATTCAGGGTATAGGGGTAGATGCCCCTTATCCAAAAGATATGTGCCTGTGCCCATCTTTGAGTTGATGAGCTCCTGAATGTGTGGAGCATACCCACAACTCCTCTTCTGATCAGCAGCAGTCCTTTTGATTATTTCCACAATCAGACTCATGACTTTAAAGTTTTGAGGTATATCAAACAAGTGCAGCAAGTTAATAGCATGTCCTCTGATCATCTTGTGATCACCTGATTTTGGCAGCAATGTGTGCCTTACAATCCAGTTGATTGTGGGCAGACCAGACAACAAGTAGTGCACAGATCCAAGCTTGTGAGTTTCCAAAGCTATATCTGGGATCTCTTTGTACATGTGAGCCATAGTGTTGTGGTCTTTCTTCTTCTTGGCATAGACATCCAAGTCATCCTTATTCTCTTTTGGGGCATGTATCAACTGAGCCCATTCTTCAACTGTGGATTGGTACCTAGTACCTTCAGACATCCAGACAATTTTCCCATCTGGGTAGAAGTGAGTTGTGGAGTAAAACTGAATGATGAGCTCATCATTCCACTTGGTGAGCTTCTGGGCAACAAAGTCATCAACTCCACAAGCCTTGAAGCTGTCATATACTCCTGGGAAGTGCTCTTCATTCTCCTTGATGTATTCCCAGTCGATCCAGCTCATGTCACATACAATGGGCTTCTTGTCAAGCAAAATAGTTTCATAAAAGTCCTGTTGCTCCTTTGTGTGAAATCTGTAGTCAACTGTTGTCCTTCTTCTCACAGCATAAGGATCTTATTGTCTCCACAATCTCAGTCCAGCATCCTTTCTATTATGCATGTCTTCTGCAACTGGATAAGCATCATCGTGGTCAGGAATCTTGGGCTTCAACTTTCTCAGAACAAGAGAATCTTCATCTTCTTCAGCAGCTTCAGGCATTGGGGCCTTGTTCTTCTCTGATGCACGAATACTTCTGGTGTTCCTCTTGGGTGCAGTCTTTTGTGCTGGAGCTTTGGGAGCAGACTTGGGCTTTGATGGAGCAGCCTCTGACTTGATAGCATCTCCCATGAGCTTTTGAGCTTTAGGTGCTGGTGCAGCATCCTCTTCCTCTTCTACCATCATTGAGGGCTTCCCAACTACTCTAGCCATGGTCTTCTTGACCCTTTCTTTCCTTTTCTTCCCTTCAGCAGCAGCCTCTTTGGGTTCAAATCCCAAAGTCTCTTGAGTGGATGCTCTGACTTTTAGCATAGGAACTCTCTTGGCTAGAGATTTTCTGTTCATTCCTGGCTTTGTGGCAGTAGCTGTGCCATACTCCTTTTTCAGCACATTCTTCTTAGAAGTGGCCTCATCATCAACAGCCACATAGTCCTCATCTTCAGAATCTGAGGTTCTCTTCTTCCTTCTACTGGTGGTTGCTTTTGGAAAATTGCTGGGTGTGCTCCTGATACCCTCATCTGAGGTACTGAAGGGACTAGTGCCCTCACTTAGCTGTCCTAGCTGCTCAGATCTGTTTTGGCTATCACTTTGATCAGACATTCTACAAACTCACTGACAGCAGACCCTGTGAATAGATGTAGATGAGGTAGAGTAGATGAGCATCACAAAGCACAGAGGTTTTTGCAAAATAATTGAGTCAAAAACTTAGTTTTAGTTTTCCACAGAAAGCATTTCGGAGCTACCGATTTGTAAACTCGAGGATACCGAAGAAGCTTTTGGAACCTAAACTAGTGAACTCGGTAAGATCGAGTCACATGTTGGGGGCATCGAGACTGCTAGTGTTTCACAAAGAATCGATCTCGATCACACCAATTTGCAATTCTCGGTCAGACCGAGAATCACATGTGCAATGGCCTAAGCCAAATCGATGAGACCGATTTCTACAACTCGGTCGGTCCGAGATGAATTCGGCGGAAACCTAACCCTAAATGTTCAAATCAAAACTAATCTACGGAGTGCTTTCGCTGGATAGAATTATTTCATACGTGGCAAGATTCATGGCAATGCAATGTGCTAGGAATCGGAGTTAAGAATAGCACAAAGTTCAAGTCCGTACCCTAATGCGGCAGTGGACTTGCTACGACGGCAACGGCAGGGCAGAATGCTGTTGACGACGGTGGAGACCAGCAACGGGAGGTCACTGGCGACGAGGAGGACGATCCGGAGACCCGATGAGGCAGAGTAGGCTGTGCGCGGGCGAAGGGTTTTGGAAGATTTTCCAAAAATTGACCCGTGAGTATATATAGCGTGACCCTGTCGGTGTGACCGAGTGAAACAACTCGATGGCACCGAGATGCAAAACTACAAGCAGTTACTGCAACTCGATGTGACCAAAAAGTTCTAATCGGTTGCACCAAGATTGAAAACCTAGATCAACTTAGTGATCTCAGTATGACCGAAAAGGGTGAATCGGTCAGACCGAAACACACAAAGAGGTTTTGGAAGTTTAAATCTATGACGAATCGGGGACTCCGAGTGCTCCTCACACAAAGTGGTTTGAATCTGACTTGATCAAACTTTGTGATATAGCATGAATAGAGTTTGAGACAAGAAAAGCATATATATCTAGAGAAGGTTCTTAGGCATTCTTGTCCATCCACTTGGCAAAAGAAAAGAAACCAAACAATCAAAACTACAAGTGGATGTCCTCGAATGAGTAGAATATGCAACCAACATGCTCACACAATAAAATGGCAAATGAAATATGTGACAAAGCATGCACACACAATTCTAGCATCTATCAAGCAATTGGCAATGACTAGGTCATCTATATATGAGTATATTAACTTAGGAGTCAAATGAGAACATTTGATCATAGGTCATACTCATCGTTTAAGCACAAGTGGGGTTACCACTTTTACATAAAGCATTGTTGTGTTCACACCATTAGAGTTGCTTTAGCTCAATTCTTAGAGTAAAGCTACCCCTAGATGTGAGATCCCCCTAAGAGGGTTGAACTAACCTTGGGTTTTGTTGATGATGACTTCGTGTAGGTGTTGAAGATGTGGATGCTCAATGTTGATGTAGATCATTTGGAGCAATCCATTGGAGTGAGTTGCACTTTCAATACCTACACGGGTTAGTCCCACAAGGAACAAACAAGGATGATCCATAGACATAGAGTGATTGATACGTCTCCAACGTATCTATAATTTTTGATTGTTCCATGCTATTATATTACCCCTTTTGGATGTTTATCGGCTTTATTTTACACATTTACATCATTTTTGGGACTAACCTACTAACCGGAGGCCCAACACGTTTTGCTATTTTTTTTTGCCTATTTCAGTATTTCGAAGAAAAGGAATATCAAACGGAGTCCAAACGGAATGAAACCTTCGGGAGCGTGATTTTTGGAATGAACGTGATCCGGAGGACCTGGAGTGCAAGCCAAGAAGCAGCCGAGGTGGCCACGAGATAGGAGGGCGCCCCCCTATAGGGCGCACCCCTGTCTTGTGGGCCCCTCGGGCGGCCATCGACGTACTTCTTCCTCCTATATATACCTACGTACCCTGAAAACATCCAGGAGCACCATGAAACACAATTTCCACCATCGTAACTTTATGTATCCACGAGATCTCATCTTGGAGCCTTCGCCGATACTCTGCCGGAGGGGGAATTGACCACGGAGGGCTTCTACATCAACACCATAACCCTTCCAGTGAGTTGTGAGTAGTTTACCACAGACCTACGGGTCCATAGTTATTAGCTAGATGGCTTCTTCTCTCTTTTTGGATCTCAATACAATGTTCTCCCCCTCTCTTGTGGAGATCTATTAGCTAGATGGCTTCTTCTCTCTTTTTGATTGAGTTATCTTTGCAAGTCTCTTCGAATTATCAGTTTGCTTTGGCCTACTAGATTGATCTTTCTTGCCATGGGAGAGGTGCTTAGCTTTGGGTTAAATCTTGCGGTGTTCTTACCCAGTGACAAAAAGGGTTGCAAGACACATATTGTATTGTTTCCATCGAGGATAACAAGATGGGGTTTATATCATATTGCATGAGTTTATCCCTCTACATCATGTCATCTTGCTTAATGTGTTACTCTGTTCTTATGAACTTAATACTCTAGATGCATGCAGGAGTCGGTCGATGTGTGGAGTAATAGTAGTAGATGCAAGCAGGAGTCGGTCTACTTGTTATGGACGTGATGCCTATATACATGATCATGCCTAGATAGTCTCATAATTATTCGCTTTTCTATCAATTGCTCGACAGTAATTTGTTCACCCACCGTAATACTTATGCTATCTCCAGAGAAGCCTCTAGTGAAACCTATTGCCCCCGGGTCTATCTCTAATCATATTTGGTTCCAATCTACTTTTATTTGCATCTTTAATTTTTGCATCTATATTATAAAATACCAAAAATATATTTATCTTATTACTATCTCTATCAGATCTCACTTTCACAAGTGGCCGTGAAGGGATTGACAACCCCTTTATTGCGTTGGTTGCTAGTTCTCGGGTTGTTTGTGTAGGTGCGTGGGACTTTTGAGGAGCCTCCTACTGGATTGATACCTTGGTTCTCAAAAAACTGAGGGAAATACTTACGCTACACTTGCTGCATCACCCTCTCCTCTTCGAGGAAAACCAACGCAAGCTCAAGACGTAGCAAGAAGGATTTCTGGCGCCGTTGCCGGGGAGGTCTTCGCTCAAGTCAAGACATACCAAGTACCCATCACAAACCCATCTCCCTCGCATTTACATTATTTGCCATTTGCCTCTCGTTTTCCTCTCCGCCACTTCATCCTTACCGTTTTATTTACCCTCTCTTTCCCAATCTCTTCCTCTCTTTTTCGCTTGCCCTTTTTTCTGTTTGCTTGTGTGTTGGATTACTTGTTGCCATGGCGCAAGATAATACCAAATTGTGTGATATCTCGAACACCAATAATAATGATTTCCTTAGTACTCCGAATGCTCCTCTTAATGATGTTGAGTCTTTTGAAATCAATGCTGCTTTGCCGAATCTTGTTATGAAAGATCAATTTGCCGGCCTTCCTAGTGAAGATGCCACTACTCATCTAAACAACTTTGTTGATTTGTGTGATATGCAAAAGAAGAAATATACTGATAACAATATTGTCAAATTGAAGTTATTTCCATTTTCACTTAGAGATCGTGCTAAAGTTTGGTTTTCGTCTTTGCCTAAAAATAGTATTGATTCTTGGAACAACTGCAAAGACGCTTTTATCTCTAAGTATTTTCCTCCCACTAAGATTATCACTCTTAGGAACGATATTATGAATTTTAAAAAACTTGATCATGAGCATGTTGCCCAATCTGGGGAAAGAATGAAATTGATGCTTCGCAATTGCCCTAGTCATGGTTTGAATTTATGGATGATTAGACAAAAAATTTATGCCGGTTTGAACTTTGCTTCTAGAAATCTCTTAGATTCGGCCGCGGGAGGCATGTTTATGGAAATCACGTTAGGAGATGCTAAAAAACTTCTTGATAATATTATGGCTAATTATTCTCAATGGCACACCAAAAGATCTTCTAGTAAAAAAGTGCATGCTATAGAAGAAATCAATGTTTTGAGTGGAAAGATGGATGAACTTATGAAATTGTTTGCTACTAAAAATACTCCTCTTGATCCCAATGATATGCCTTTGTCTTCTTTGATTCAGAATAATAATGAATCTATGAATGTGAATTTTGTTGGTAGGAATAATCTTGGAAACAATGCTTATAGAGGAAATTTTAATGCTAGACCGTTCCCTAGTAATTCCTCTAATAATTATGGAAATTCCTACAATAATTCTTATGGTAATTTTAATAATATGCCCTCTGGTTTTGAGAATAGTGTGAAAGAATTTCTGATTTCTCAAAAGAATCTTAATGCTTTGCTTGAAGAAAAATTGCTCAAAGTTGATGATTTGGCTAGGAACCTTGATAGACTTTCGCTTGATGTTGATTCTCTTAAAATTAGATCTTCTTCTCCTATGCATGATATCAATGACTCTCTGAAAGTAATGAGAATTTCCATTGATGAGTATAAGGAAAGAACCGCTAGATTGCGTGCTAAAAAAGATAGCTTTATAAAAGCATGTTCTTCTAAGTTACATGAAAATAATGATGAAGATCTTAAAGTTATTGACGCGTCTCCTATTAGATCTATGTTTTGCAATATGAATTTTGATGATTATGGGACTGATGATGAATCTACTTTGCCTAGAAGGCGTCCCAAGAATTCGGAATCTTTAGATCTTGATGTTAAATTTGGTAAAAGTGAGATTGGAAAGGTCACAACTTCTAATAACATTGAACATACTATCTCGGATTTCCAGGAATTTGATTACGATAATTGTTCTTTAAAAGGTTGTATTTCCTTGTTGTAATCCGTTATTAATTCTCGCATGCTTATAGTCAAAACAAAGCTTTTACCAAACACATTATTGATGCCTTGATGTAATCTTTTGAAGAAAAACTTAATTTGGAAGTTTCTATACCTAGAAAACTTAATGATGAGTGGGAACCTACTATAAAGATTAGAATTAAAGATTATGAGTGTTTTGCTTTGTGTGATTTGGGTGCTAGTGTTTCCACAATTCCGAAAACTTTATGTGATATTCTAGATTTCCATGATCTTGATGATTGCTCGTTAAATTTGCACCTTGCGGATTCCACCATTAAAAAACCTATGGGAAGGATCAATGATGTTCTTATTGTTGCAAATAGAAATTTGGTGCCTGTAGATTTTATCGTTCTTGATATAGATTGCAATCTTTCTTGCCCTATTATTCTTGGTAGACCTTTCCTTAGAACGGTTGGCGCGATTATTGATACGAAGGAAGGGAATATTAGATTCCAATTTCCTTTAAAGAAAGGCATGGAGCACTTTCCAAGAAATAAAGTCAAATTACATTATGAATCTATCATGCGTGCTACTTATGAATCAAGTGCCAAAGAAGGCACTCGTTAGATCTGTCTTTGCTTTTATGCCTAGCTAGGGGCGTTAAACGATAGCGCTAGTTGGGAGGCAACCCAATTTTTCTTTGTGTTTTTTGTTTTTGTTCCTGTTTAGTAATAAATCTTGCATCTAATCTATGTTTAGATGTGTTTTTATCTTTTAATTAGTGTTTGTGCCAAGTAGAACCTATAGGATAAACTATGATGATAGTTGATTTGATTCTGCTGAAAAACAGAAACTTTGCACTCACGAGAAAATATTCAATAAATCACAGAAACGTGCTTTTGCATTGATTATTTTGCTGCTGATCAATAAACAAATTTTCCAGTACGTCCTATTTTGGTAGGATTTTTAGAGTTCCCAAAGTTTGCGTTAGTTACAGATTGCTAAAGACTGTTCTGTTTTTGAAAGATTCTGTTTTTCGTGTGTTGTTTGCTTATTTTGATGCATCTATGGCTAGTAAAATAGTTTATAAACCATAGAGAAGTTGGAATACAGTAGGTTTAACACCAAAAATAAATAAAGAATGAGTTCATTGCAGTACCTTATATGGTGGTTTTGCTTTCTTTCACTAACAGAGCTTATAAGATTTCCTGTTGAGTTTTGTGTTGTGAAGTTTTCAAGTTTTGGGTAAAGTTTTTATGGACTATGTAATAAAGGGTGGCAAGAGCCTAAGCTTGGGGATGCCCAAGGAACCCCCAGATATTCAAGGATAGTCAAAAGTCTAAGCTTGGGGATGCCCCGGGAAGGCATCCCCTCTTTCGTCTTCGTTCATTGGTAACTTTACTTGGAGCTATATTTTTATTCGCCACATGATATGTGTTTTGCTTGGAGCGTCGTGTATTATATTAGTCTTTGCTTTTTAGGTTTCCACAATCATCCTTGCTGTACACACCTTTTGGGAGAAGCCTATTTGATTATAATTTGCTAGAATACTCTTTGTGCTTCACTTATATCTTTTGAGCTTGATAGTTTTTGCTCTAGTGCTTCACTTATATCTTTTAGAGCACGGTGGTGTCTTAATTTTGAAGAAATTGCTAGTCTATCATGCTTCACTTATATTATTTTGAGAGTCTTTTAGAACAGCATGGTTTTTTCTATGATCATAAAGTTGGTCCTAGAATGATGAGCATCCAAGTTGGGTATAATAAAAACTATCATAGAAAGTGAATTGGATGCTATGATCAATTTGATGCTTGATAATTATTTTGAGATATGGAGGTAGTAGTATTGAAGTTATGCTAGTTGGGTGATTATGAATTTAAAGAATGCTTGTGTTGAAGTTTGTGATTCCCGTAGCATGCACGTATGGTGAACCGCTTTGTGATGAAGTTGGAGCACAATTTTATAGCATCCAATTTTATAGTTGATTTGATTCTACTGAAAAACAGAAACTTTGCACGCACGAATTTAGTTTTGTTAAATTACAGAAACATGATTTTGCGTTGATTCGTTTTGCTTCTGATCGATAAACAAATTGTCCAGGACTTCCTATTTTGGTACGATTTTTAGAGTGCCAGAAGTTCGCGTTAGTAACAGATTGCTACAGACTATTCTGTTTTTGACAGATTCTGTTTTTCGTGTGTTGTTTGCTTATTTTGATGCATCTATGGTTAGTAAAATAGTTTATAAACCATAGAGAAGTTGCAATACAGTAGGTTTAACACCAAAATAAATAAAGAATGAGTTCATTGCAGTACCTTATGTGGTGGTTTTGTTTTCGTTCACTAACGGAGCTTATAAGATTTCCTGTTGAGTTTTGTGTTGTGAAGTTTTCAAGTTTTGGGTAAAGCTTTTATGGACTATGGAATAAGGAGTGGTAAGAGCCTAATCTTGGGGATGCCCATGGCACCTCAAGATATTCAAGGATAGCCAAAAGCCTAAGCATGGGGATGCCCCGGGAAGGCATCCCCTCTTTCGTCTTCGTTCATTGGTAACTTTACTTGGAGCTATATTTTTATTCGCCACATGATATGTGTTTTGCTTGGAGCGTCATGTATTATATTAGTCTTTGCTTTTTAGTTTACCACAATCATCCTTGCTGTACACACCTTTTGGGAGAAGCCTACTTGATTAGAATTTGCTAGAATACTCTATGTGCTTCACTTATATCTTTTTGAGTTTGATAGTTTTTGCTCTAGAGCTTCACTTATATCTTTTAGAGCACGGTGGTGTATTAATTTTGAAGAAATTGCTAGTCTCTCATGCTTCACTTATATTATTTTGAGAGTCTTTTAGAACAGCATGGTATTGCTATGGTTACAAAATTGGTCCTAGGATGATGAGCATCCAAGTTGGGTATAATAAAAACTATCATAGGAAGTGAATTGGATGCTATGATAAATTTGATACTTGATAATTGTTTTGAGATATGGAGGTATTGATATTAAAGTATTGCTAGTTGGGTGATTATGAAATTAAAGAATGCTTGTGTTGAAGTTAGCAAGTCCCATAGCATGCACGTATGGTTAAAGTTGTGTAACAAATTTGAAACATGAAGTGTACTTGGCTTGTGCATCCTTATGAGTGGCGGTCGGGGACGAGCGATGGTCTTTTCCTACCAATCTATCCCCCTAGGAGCGTGCATGTAGTACTTGATTTTTGATGACTTCTAAATTTTTGCAATAAGTATATGAGTTCTTTTGACTAATGTTGAGTCCATGGATTGTACGCACTTTTACCTTTCCACCATTGCTAGCCTCTTCGGTACCGTGCATTGCCCTCTCTCACCTTGAGAGTTGGTGCAAACTTCGCAGGTGCATCCGAACCCCGTGATACGATACGCTCTATCACACATAAACCTCCTTATATCTTCCTCAAAACAGCCACCATACCTACCTATTATGGCATTTCCATAGCCATTCCGAGATATATTGCCATGCAACTTTCCACCGTTCCGTTTATCATCATCATGACATATGTTACTTTTGTCATATTGCCATTGCATGATCATGTAGTTGACATCGTATTTGTGGCAAAGCCACCATGCATTATTTTTCATACATGTCACTCTTGATTCATTGCACCATCCCGGTACACCGCCGGAGGCATTCATATAGAGTCATATCTTGTTCTAGTTTTGAGTTGTAATTCATATGTTGTAATCAATGAAAGTGTGATGATCATCATTATTAGAGCATTGCCCAAATAAAAAAAAGAAAAAAAAGAAGAAAGACCAAAAGAAAAAAAAGAAAGGCCCAAACAAAAAAAACAAAAAAAAGGAAAAAATAGGGAAAAATAAAAAAAAATAAAAAAATAAAAAAATAAAAGGGCAATGTTACTATCTCTTTTTCCACACTGGTGCTTCAAAGTAGCACCTTGTTCTTCATGTAGTGAGTCTCATATTTTGTGCTTCAAAGTAGCACCATGTTTTTCATATAGTGAGTCTCACAAGTTATCTTTTTCATACTAGTGGGGATTTTTCATTATAGAACTTGGCTTATATAGTCCTACGATGGGCTTCCTTAAATGCCCTAGGTCTTCGTGAGCAAGCAAGTTGGATGCACACCCACTAATTTTCTTTTGATGAGCATTCATTTATAGCTCTAGTGCATCCGTTGCATGGCAATCCCTACTCGTCATGTTGATATCAATTGATGGGCATCTCCATAGCCTGTTGATTATCCTCGTCAATGTGAGACTTTCTCCTTTTTTGTCTTCTCCACACAATCCCCATCATCATATTCTATTCCACCCATAGTGTTATATCCTTGGCTCACGCCCATGTATTGCGTGAAGGTTGAAAAGTTTTAAAATTATTTAAGTATGAAACAATTGCTTGGCTTGTCATTGGGGGTATAGAAGTTGGGAACATCTTTGTGTGACGAAAATGAAGCATAGCCTAACTATATGATTTTGTAGGGATGAACTTTCTTTTGCCATGTTATTTTGAGAAGACATGATTACTTTGATTAGTATGCTTGAAGTGTTACTATTTCTTTTATCAATATGAACTTTTATTTTGAATCATTTGCACCTGAACATTCATGCCACAATAAAGAAAATTACATTGAGAATTATGCTAGGTAGCATTCCACATCAAAATTTTCTTTTTTATCATTTACCTACTCGAGGACGAGCAGGAATTAAGCTTGGGGATGCTTGATGCGTCTCCAACGTATCTATAATTTTGATTGTTCCATGCTATTATATTACCCCTTTTGGATGTTTATGGGCTTTATTTTACGCATTTATATCATTTTTGGGACTAACCTACTAACCGGAGGCCCAACCCGTATTGCTGTTTTTTTTCCTATTTCAGTATTTCAAAGAAAAGGAATATCAAACGGAGTCCAAACGGAATGAAACCTTCGGGAGCGTGATTTTTGGAACGAACGTGATCCGGAGGACTTGGAGTGCAAGCCAAGAAGCAGCCGAGGCGGTCACGAGATAGGATGGCGCCCCCCCATGTAGGGTGCGCCCGCTATCTCGTGGGCCCCTAGGCGGCCATCGATGTACTTCTTCCTCCTATATATACCTACGTACCCCCAAAACATCCAGCAGCACCACGAAACACAATTTCCACCTCCATAACTTTCTGTATCCGCGAGATCCCAGCTTGGAGCCTTCGCCGGTACTCTGCCGGAGGGGGAATCGACCACGGAGGGCTTCTACATCAACACCATAGCCCTTCCAGTTGTGAGTAGTTTACCACAGACCTACATGTCCATAGTTATTAGCTAGATGGCTGCTTTCTCTTTTTGGATCTCAATACAATGTTCTCCCCCTCTCTTGTGGAGATCTATTTGATGTAATCTCTTTTTGTGGTGTGTTTGTCGAGATTCGATGAATTGTGGGGTTATGATCAAGTTTATCTATGAATAATATTTGAATCTTCTCTGAATTCTTTTATGTATGATTGCGTTATGTTTGCAAGTCTCTTCAAATTATCGGTTTGGTTTGGCCTACTAGATTGATCTTTCTTGCCATGGGAGAAGTGCTTAGCTTTGGGTTCAATCTTGCGGTGTTCTTACCCAGTGACAGAAAGGGTTGCAAGACATGTATTGTATTGTTGCCATCGAGGATAACAAGATGGGGTTTATATCATATTGCATGAGTTTATCCCTCTACATCATGTCATCTTGCTTAATGAGTTACTCTGTTCTTATGAACTTAATACTCTAGATGCAGGCAGGAGTCGGTTGATGTGTGGAGTAATAGTAGTAGATGCAGGCAGGAGTCGGTCTACTTGTTATGGACGTGATGCCTATATACATGATCATGCCTAGATAGTCTCATAATTATTCACTTTTCTATCAATTGCTCGACAATAATTTGTTCACCCACCGTAATACTTATGCTATCTCGAGAGAAGCCTCTAGTGAAACCTATGGCCCCCGGGTCTATCTCTTATCATATTTTCTTCCAATCTACTTTTATTTGCATCTTTACTTTTTTGCATCTATATTATAAAATACCAAAAATATATTTATCTTATTACTATCTCTATCAGATCGCACTTTCGCAAGTGGCCGTGAAGGGATTGACAACCCCTTTATTGCATTGGTTGCGAGTTCTCATTTTGTGTGTGTAGGTGCGTGGGACTTTTGAGGAGCCTCCTACTGGATTGATACCTTGGTTCTCAAAAACTGAGGGAAATACTTACGCTACACTTGCTGCATCACCCTCTCCTCTTCGAGGAAAACCAACGCAAGCTCAAGACGTAGCAGTGATGCACACACAAGATGATGTCCATGAAAGCATTAGGTTACCTTGTCCCTTGTCTTACCAACAAGAGGGTTTGTGACTCCATGAACTAGTGCAAGATGTGGAAGTTGATTCCACTTGTCCTCGCCAAAATGATAAGAGTGAAGTATGTTGGCGGAGTCACCCTCAGGAACTCTCTAGTTCTTCTTCTTTGGGATCCACATCATCTTGATGGGAATCCTTGGAGTCGTAGTCGTACTTGATGAAGTAGAACTCGATGTAGTCTTGGGAACCCACTTGACCAAGGCCTTAGGAGCTTCTTCAAATACATCAATCTCCTCTTGAAGCTTGTCCTTGCCTTTTTGCTTGTGGTCTTGTGGTGGAAGATCATCTTGAGCTTGTGTCCCTTTGAAAGAAGTCGGATCATACTTCTCTTGTTGAGGAACAAACTTCATCTTGGGGCATCTATCTTCTTCCCACTCAACTCCATTGGCATTGAACTTTCATTCAAAACCAACACCTTGGTTCTTCCGGTGCCTTCCTTGCTTGCGTACAATTTTCTCGAATTTCTTACTCCCGGCAAGGCTCTTGTAAACACCTTTCTCTATAATTCCCTTCAAAAGGTTATTTTCTTGCTCAAGTGTAAATTGGCTAAGAGAATCATTAGTGGAGTCAAGAGAACTACTAGAAGCAACAACATTGGATTTAGCATGATTATTGTTACTACTAGAGGAAGAATCTTTCTTGTTCTTGTTACTAGACTTGACTTTAGGCATGTAACTAGATAAGAGTAAACACTTGGCAATGTAAGAAGAACTTTTCTTGCGAAGATCATCATTGATTGCCTTTAAAAACTCATGTTCTTGCTCAAGGTTGAGCTTTTCAAAGCATAACTTATCATGAGTCCTTAAAAGTTCTCGATAATCTCCTAAGATAGTTTCGTGAGCTAACTTAAGAGTGTTTAGTTCTTTAGTTAGGAGCTCAATCTTCTCCTTATCATTGTCATTCGTTTTATCTTGATTAGCATGATTATTTGACGTTTCATCATAGTATTCATCACTAGAGTTGTCAACAAGTAAATCATCATCACCTAACAAGTCATCTTCATCACTATTCAAATCAACATACTCGGGGTGTGATACCTTTGGGCCTTTAGCCATGAAGCATCTTCCAAATCCTTCATTTGGTGAGTCAAATATGTCGTAGGAGTTGGTTGACACAAGTGCTAGACTGGCAACACCTTCATCTTGAGTATATTCGGAGTCGGAGTGATAGCTTCTCTCAGAGTGATTGTCGGAGTCGGAGCCGGATACCCATTCACCAACATGAGCTTGATGTCTTCGTTTTGTGTAGCTCTTTGATGACTTGTCCTTCCTTTCCGAATCCTTGATTCTCTAGGATGTTCTTCGTTCATAGCGATCATCTCTATTCCTTCTTTCTCTAGATGGTGATTTTTCTCTTCTACTTCTTCTTTTTGGAGAACCTTCTCTTCTTTTGTAGGGAGCCGTACACTCATTGGAATAGTGTCCGGGTCTTCCACAATTGTAGCAATTACACTCACGACTAGAAGATCTCTTGTCATTGTAGTACCTTGACTTGGAACTTCTTTCCTTGCTCCTACTCTTATAGAACTTGTTGAAGTTCTTCACCATTAGGCTCAATTCTTCATTGAAGGTTTGTTTCTCACTTGATGATGTGGGAGCTTCACATGAGGCTTTGTAAGCACCACTTGACTTGTTGTGGAGCTCCTCCTTATCCTTGAGTGACATCTCATGAGCAACAATTCTTCCAATGACTTCCGTTGGCTTGAGATCTTTGTAATTGGGCATCATTTGGATCAATATGCACACAGTATCATATTTTCCATCCAAGGCTCTTAGGATCTTCTTGATGATGAATTTGTCGGTCATCTCTTAGACTTCCTAAGCCGGCAATCTCATTTGTCATGAGAGCAAGCCTAGAGTACATTTCAGCGACACCTTCACCATCCTTCATTTTGAAGTTGTCAAGTTGACTTGGAAGCACATCCAATTTGGATTCCTTGACGCAGTCGGTACCTTCGTGCATGTCAATCAAAATATCCCAAATTTCCGTTGCATTCTCAAGACGGCTGATTTTCTTGAATTCTTCGGGGCACAATCTGTTGAAGAGGATATCACAAGCTTGAGCATTGTATTGCAGCATCTTCAACTCTTCCGCGGTAGCTTCACGGTTCGGTTCTCTCCCATCAAAGAATTTACATTGCAAGCCAATACACACAATAGCCCAAACGGCGGGGTTATGTCCAAGAATATGCATTTTCATCTTATGCTTCCAACTAGCAAAATTAGTACCATCGAAGTAAGGACCTCTACGGTGGTAATTTCCCTCGCTAGACGCCATACTCTCCTAGGTTGTGAAACCAAGGCTATGACTACCAAAAGCTATGGAAATCAAAGAAAATGGAGACCAAAGCTCTGATACCACATGTAGGATCGAAAGTATGTCTAGAGGGGGGGGGGTGATTAGACTACTTGACCAAATAAAAAACTTGTCTTTTCCCAATTTTAGTTCTTGGCAGATTTTAGCAACTTAGCACAAGTCAAGCAATCAACCTACACATGCAATTCTAAGAGTATAGCAGCGGAATGTAAAACAATTGCATATGAAGGTAACGGGGAGGAGTTTGAGAAGGCAAACGCAATTGGAGACACAGATGTTTTTGTCGTGGTTCTGATAGGTGGTGCTATTGTACATCCACGTTGATGGAGACTTCAACCCACGAAGGGTAACGACTACGCGAGTCCACGGAGGGCTCCACCCATGAAGGGTCCATGAAGAAGCAACCTTGTCTATCCCACCATGGCCGTCGCCCACGAAGGACTTGCCTCACTAGGGTAGATCTTCACGAAGTAGGTGATCTCCTTGCCCTTACAAACTCCTTGGTTCAACTCCACAATCTTGTCGGAGGCTCCCAAGTGACACCTAGCCAATCTAGGAGACACCACTCTCCAAGAAGTAACAAATGGTGTGTTGATGATGAACTCCTTGCTCTTGTGCTTCAAATGATAGTCTCCCCAACACTCAACTCTCTCTCACAGGATTTGGATTTGGTGGAAAGAAGATTTGAGTGGAAAGCAACTTGGGGAAGGCTAGAGATCAAGATTCATATGGTAGGAATGGAATATCTTGACCACAACACAAGTGTAGGTGGTTCTCTCTTAGAAAATGTATGTTGGAAGTGTAGGCATGTTCTGATGGCTCTCTCCACGAATGAAGAGTGGGTGGAGGGGTATATATAGCCTCCACACAAAATCTAACCGTTACACACAAATTACCAAACTCGGTGGGACCGAATCATGAAACTCGGTCGGACCGATTTAGCAAATAATGTGACCGTTAGGATTTTCGGTGGGACCGATATGGTTAGGGTTAGGGCATAACGTAATCTCGGTGAGACCGATTACACAAACTCGGTGGGACCGATTTGGTAATAAGCTAACCAGAGAGTTGGTCAGGCAAACTCGGTGGGACCAATTCGCTCATCTCGGTTAGACCGAAACGTTACGAAAGGGAAACAGAGATTTTGCATTGCAATCTCGGTGGGACCGATTGCTCATCTCGGTTGGACCGAAACGTTACAAAGGGAAACAGAGAGATTACAATCCCATCTCGGTGAGACCGAGATCCCTATCGGTGAGATCGATTTGATTAGGGTTTGTGGCAGTGGCTATGACATCTGAACTCGATGGCGCCGGATAGAAAGAATCGGTGGGACCGAGTTGGACTTTTGGTTTGGGTCATATGTGGATGTGAGAAAGTAGTTGAGGGCTTTGGAGCTTATCACTAAGCATTTTGAGCAAGAACCTCATTAAGCAACACCTCATCCCTCCTTGATAGTATTGGCTTTTCCTATAGACTCAATGTGATCTTGGATCACTAAAATAGAAAATGGAGAGTCTTGTGCTTTGAGCTTGAGCCAATCCTTGTGTCCTTAGCATTTTGAGGGATCCACTTTTTGATGGGTAACGCAGCAGAAAACAAAAAATTTCCAACATACGCACCTGCCCAGGACCACTATGGAGACTGCATACATGGTTTTGATATTTTTCGTTACCGACTCGTGCAAAACATTTCCAACATATGCACCAGCCCAGGACCACTATGACGATCGACGGTGCAGATCCCCGCAGCTAGGATTTACAACCTCCCAACCGCGAGGATGTATACCCTCATATGCTCCTCAGACAGCCCTCCGGGAGGCGGTCGAACAGCCCCCCGGACGGTGTCGCGAACAGCCCTTCGGGAGTACCTTCGAAACTCGAACGGTCACTCGGACAGCCCTTCGGGAGGACCTTCAAAATTCGGGGGGTCACACGGCCAGCCCTTCGGGAGGCACTCATGAACTAAGACTGAAACTACAATCTCTCTACAGAGTTGCACACATATGGTGTCATCTATCCGGCAGGGCTTCGCCGTCCAGAACTAGTTCCTGCGGGAACCCAGACAGCCTTTCGGCTCTACGAAACTCTTTTCGTGGGAGGGAGAGAAAAAGGCAGATAATGCATGGCATGTGTATGAGAGCAAGGGATGATCCTTTAGGCAGCCCCCTCCACCCCTATTTATAGGCCAAGCCCAAGGGTGGCTTCTCCAAGAAGCCAAGGGGGGAAATACAAAAAGGCCCTCAAGGTGGCTTCTCCAAGAAGCCACCCAAAAAGCACTTTAACTATTCATGATGACATTTTTCATCATCCGTTCAAACCGAAAATATTTATGTGGGCCTAGAACATTTCCAGTACCCACTTAAAATAATTCTCGATGCGTTCCGGAACATTTCCAGATTAGTGATTTTCATTTGTGAAAAGCAAACAAGAATGCGATTTCACTATTCATGACGACAATTTTCAGCGTCCGTTCGAACCGAAAATATTTATGTGTGCCTAGAACATTTCAGTACCCACTTAAAATAATTCTCGATGCGTTCCGAAACAATTCTAGATTAGTGATTTTCATCTGCGAAACGCATCTGAAGTGGCTCCGGCAGCTCCGGAACATTTCCGGTTTTTATCTCAAAAAAATTCAAAAAGCTTCCAAAAAGATTCTGGCACCCTCCAAGAATTATCATGCATGTGCCGAAACCAATTTGACTTAATAGTATATCCCGAAACAACTTTTCGGTAGCATCGAAACTTATCCGATGACCTCTCTCTGCGGTATGATTCCGCTGTCCGAAACCTTTCCGGTGTCCGAAACTTTTTTCGGTGATTTTGTTTGACTCCCTGTCTAGTATTCAGCAGATAGATGACCCTTAAGCGTGTGACCCTATAGGTTCGGTGAATTATAGACATGACCTGAACCTCTTCCGATCAATGATCAACATCGGAGCCGTGGACACCCATATTGACCCCTATATCCACAGGAATGAATATTCGAGTGAACCTCTAGTTGCCGTGTACTATTCCTGTTGCTTCGCGATATGTTACAAAGACCCAAGGTGAGATTTACTTGCATCCCCGTGGATCAACAACTTGTCCACTATGCTAGTTACCTCGTTACTAGTTTTGTTCTCTTTTCTCGTTTTCGTGTTCCGGCATCCCTATGATCAAATCACACTGTGTCTGGCCAGACGATGATGGATACCGTAACACCGAGAGGGCCCGAGAATATCTCTCCATCGTCGGAGGAGCAAATCCCAATCTTGAGCTATCAAGTTACTTGACATACTTTTCCATGAACCCGTAAGTCGCCGTAATAGCCATCCATTTACGGATGATGTTTAACAAACCCCAAAGTTCATGAAGCAAGCATGACAAAACTCGATACTCTCATGGTCTAAGGAATCATGCAAACGTTAACCATCTCTGTGTTATGTACCATTAACTTGTGACGAATGAATCTCATGGCATAACATCAATCCGGGTCGATTCAACACAAATGTTCTCTTAACATTGTGCCCTCAAAGTTGCTGGCATAGACATGCCCATGATCAGAAAAACAGAACCATCATGCAACACTTGAGCTAGTCTTAGAGGCCAGACTAGGAATACTTCTTACCGTTTATTATTCCACACATGCATATGAGTCTTCTTCCGAGCCTCGTGGATATTGCAGACTCGAGATCATTGCAGTTATAGCATGGAACATAAACATAATTATGAACTCGGAGATAGATAATATCATTTATTATTGCCTCGATGGCATATCTCCTACAGACTCCCACTTGCACTAGAGTCAATAATCTAGTTAATGCTAATGCACTTTACACCTATGGCATACCGGTGTAAAAAATGCTCCGCATGTGGTATAGCATGATGTCCATCGGATCTGACAACTTCAGCTTCGTGTCTATCTCTGCATATCCTCGCGTTTTCACGCTTTCACAAAATTCATATTTTGTGCGGACTTGGCTTTTATGTATGTGAATCACAGGTCGAACCTGGATTCCTCACACTGAGTTACGAAGAAACTACCTGCAGTAGTGTCCCATTGACAAAAGCCATCTTGGAACTATATTAAGTTCATGAATCAACTATATGATTCAACATCTTGTTTGTCGCTTCAAAAGCATCAATATACTTAGTCATTTGTTACAGAATTTGCCACAGTTTCCTGTTGGGAACAATTTCCAACTACCGTGCCACCATATAGTGTATTACACAAAACCCTTAACTTAAATCGAAAATCGCATGGATAAAAGATGAAGATTGTACCGATGTAACATTTTACAACGAACTCTTCATGATCTCCACTTGCGAGAAAACATATCATCAATACTTACTCTAGTACTCAATGACATCTTCCACTGTTGTCCCATGATTAGTACTTTGATCACTTTCATATCCATACTCGCAACACCTTGGGAGTATCGTACATATCTGGTTGTTTTACATACCATGGAATACATGATTAATCCAAACACATAAAGTGTGTGGAATCTGCATCATGTATTTTGCTCATCGGTGTTTTGGGACACTGATTCTTGCAAAAACTCTTTCCATGTGACTTCGGCAAGAAACACTCCTTGTCGTTCTTAGTGCTGAATGGTTTTAGCATCTTGTCAATATGTATTTATTGCTTAGCCCTATTAGGTAAATCTATCTCCGTAGATCATTATGCCTAATATTGAGGCTATTTAGCCTAAGCACTTCATCAAAAAACTATTTTCAAATGAAGTCCTAATTCATGTCAAGAATTGTTTTTCCAATTAACAATGTTTCAAGCACACAAGGTTTTTAGAAATATTATTACGCTCCAACTTACTTTCTTGAATTACAAGCATCTTCGTTACCCATTGATGAAGTCAACCCCCTTTGACCATTTCACAAAGCACGATGATTCCAACTCCATTTTGCTCTCTTCTATCCATCGCTGGAACTCTGAAGTTTGCACCCTTACTAGCATCCTCTGGATAGACAAAATGCATTAGACTGTAATACATGCAAGTCTTTGGTTTCATTTCCATCAGATGGAAATCCTATTGTCATCCATGTTTCATATCTCATGATTGAAATATGTATTAATTGCTAGTTCAACCCGAACCGACTTTAAGCATCGCTACGATGAAAGCAACCTCATCGTAGTCAACTCTTGAACTTGTTATTTCAACAAGTCGAGCTTTATGGATAAAACATTTTTATCCGTATCAGTTTTAAGTTCCATAATTATTCGTTAGACTCTAAGTCTTCCGAAAGGTGT
This sequence comes from Triticum dicoccoides, assembly GCF_002162155.2. NCBI lineage: Eukaryota > Viridiplantae > Streptophyta > Magnoliopsida > Poales > Poaceae > Triticum > Triticum dicoccoides. The sequence continues at coordinate 470,184,471 of NC_041381.1, forward strand.
ATCAAGGTTTTAATCTTGAATCACTTATATGGAAACTAACTCGGGTTGTATTGGCATTTAGCCAATTCCGGAGTCAGGGCCCATCAACGCTTCCTTGTGTATCATAGGTAGTTGTCTAACAACAATATCTTGTTTGCGCACCTGAGAGGTTTGCACGAGCCTTGCCTACGTGATACAGCTGCAAGTTCGACCGAAGTTCATACATTTTATTGTAGAGACTTCCGTACCAGTCGCAGTAGGAAACTCTGGAATTACTTCCAAGGTCTCTTTCCTTTGATCTGATGACGAAGATACTGTTTATCTCATCGAGTTGTACTATTCTCCCACTCACCTTTTTGAAAGAACCATTCTATTTAAAAGCACACTGTTTCGCGGCAAAACTATTTGCCTCGGTATAGTGAGGGAGGAATAACCAACATTTTGATATAACCTACAAAGTAGCACTTGTCTAATTTGGAATAGGTTTGTAACCTTTTACACAATCTCGATATTCCAAATGTTAAGAAAAGATATAACAGGGTTGGGCATACCATACCATGGCGTCATTTCAACAGACCCAATGTAGCTCTTTTCAGTGTAAAAGTCGCAGTCTCTAAAGCATCACTTTAAAAGGGATAATGGCAAATTTATTTATGTCATCTTTGACCTTACCATGTCATAAATGGTTAGATTACATCTCCACGGACTTACCACTTGCAGTGGTGTTCCGGGAGGTGAAAGTTATGAAACCCCTATCACAACTCATCATACATTCACTAAACATGTAACTCAAATATTCCTTTGTCCAATCAAATTGCAAAAACATAATTTTCTTGTTACAATAACTTCTACTTCATTTTTGAAAACCTTTCGAATGATTTCAAAAGATCCATACTTACGTCTCATCAAGTAAATATCCATATATCTACTTGAGTCATTTCTGAAGATAAATAAGTCCACCACTTGCAACAACATTTATTGAACTACACACATCAAAATGTGTGATCATCAATAAGTTTGTTGCTCGTTACTTATGGCATGTGAACAGTATTTCAGTCACTTCACTTTTCAGAGGAAAGTTGCAAGTGTCAGATGATTCAGAATCAAAAGACTTCAAAATCCATCATAATGGAATTTTTCCATGCGGGTTTCTCCAATGTGACCAAATGCAGTGCCACACATGTGTGGTATTATCATAGTTTTGCGACATTTAGCGTCAGCGTTATGGATGTATCATTTTACCATCAATATTCATAACATACATCCCATCTTGGATGGAAGCATGACCCTTCATGTTATTCATAATACTGAACAACAATTGTTCTTTTATGAATAACCATTTTGCAATAAACATTGTGCAATGGGCTAGAGTGTAAGAAACTCTAAAATAAATTATGAAAGTAAACACAGAGGTAATATATTAATATCATTATTCATAACATACATCTCATTCACAATGAAAGTATGGCCCTTATGTTTATTCATAATACTGAACAAAAAGTTCTCTTATGAACAACCTTCTTGCAAGATACCTTGTGCAAAGGGCTAGAGTGTATGAAACTCTAAAATGAATTATGAAAAAAAATACATAGGTAATACACCGATGGAATGTATAGTAACTTTTACTATGTTACCAACACGTATTAAAACCTCATTCCTGGCTAGTCTCTTTAGGCCATAGTAGCTCTTACATTGATTCGCAATAGAACGCAATCGCGCGGGTATCTTTGTGATTAACTCACAATACCCAAGAATTAGTGATTAACATGTTTAACCATAATTCCCAAGAACTATATCTTTGACCAACCTACTATACATCAAAAACTTGTATGACATTCATACATGAGCTGGATATTCCAGTCATCTTTCTTTCTGCCTTTATACTTCTCACAGTTTAACCTTTAGTATTTCTCCTACTCGCAAAAGAGGCACCCAACTTAAGAGTGGCGTTAGCCCCAGACTTCCTAGGCGTGTAAGTCATATTAACACCCTTTGGACACTTCCTTCCTCTTTAAGTTGTTCACCTTTCATTATATGACATGCGTTCTTCTGGATCCCTTTCCCAACAGTCAAATGCATAGTAAACACTTTTACTAATACTTGAAAACAAACATTGCTTCGTTTGTATCTGAAAATAATTTTTAGTTCCATGAATATCATATAACTATCCCAACTTTCAAAGTTTGGGTTTCATGGAAGCAAACATATTGCACTTGACTGAAACGGAATTCTAGCTTTTTGATCGAAGGACGAGAGTCACACGATCCATAGCATTAGCGGGGGGATACGGAAAGCATGCGATAGGACAAAGTCCTTCTCGGCACTTTTGAGGACAATCCTCATATTACGTTACCAATCGTAAAGTTTTAACCAGATATTTAACAACTATTCAATTTTAACAGGGAAGGTGGAAATGCGAGCCATTATTCTACAACTATTATGCATATAACACTTAGACAGTGTCCATAATTAATTGCACTAAGAATTTAAACAAGTTAATTCTACAGCACGCTCCCACTCAAATCAATATCTCTCATAATTGATTGTGAGTGATTCAAGATCCGTATTTCAATTGTTCGCCATTGGTGTAACACCACTGATGACGAAAATCTCAACCGGTAGGCCAACTTGCCAATCACATCTCTATGTGACTCTTGTTCATCTTTCGATGTGAGTGTTCCGAGCTCATGACGGTCATGCCTGAACGTCAAGTCAACCAAGTGATCTCGCTGCGAGGTCTCAACTCACCCGCCTCACACATCCCTAATCGTTCGTACCCGTGTGACACGGCGCACCCAGAAAAGTTAGGTGTCGTGACGGTGCTACACTTGGAAGAACACTAACTACTTGATATTTTGTGAGAGATCGCCCTAATAAAAGCAACTACCCTGCAATCAAAAAGGGTGCATCAAAGGGATAAACATCCCAGGCAATTCATAATAGCATGATATGGTATAGCCCTTTCTGGCGGAGAAGTCTTTCATTTCTTCGTGTTTGGCATTCGCGTCGGTGTTCACCTTCGTGAAGATTGCCACCACCTTATCGATGCACCAGATAATATCGCTATCTCCATAGCGGATAAAATAAATGCATTACTTAAGGTTGACATGCAGGTCATTAAAGTGCAATTATATGGCTCCAGCCATCATGCCGAATCATGACATGCAGGTCATGTTAATTAAATCATATAGTCATCCCATACATAATAAATTTAATATGAGCGTTGCTATACCACATCACATGCACATGCAAACCCTCCTGCAAAACCAAGTTAGATGTTTCTAATCGGTTCATGCAAAAACTTGATTTTTGTGGCTTCTAAGGTTTCGACTTAAACCACAGCTACCAACGTTTTATCATCAAGTATGATTATTCAAGTTGCTAGATTAACATCTCGGGGTGTATGGAACATGAGATAATTAAATCTCGAGCCCCATACTAAACTTCGTCATACGCATGACCCCCGTGCAGATCATATCTGCAATGCCCTTTCATCTACGAATTTCATCTTTCTTTTGATTACGGCAGAACCCAAAGAACTGATAGCACTTCCATGATCAATCAGGATCACGGATTGCCAGAACTTTCTCAAATTCCACCATGCTGTCTCGAGATTGAGAAAACGCAAATTCTAGGGAAGCAACAAGAACTTCGGGTAACAGATTTCATCTGTCACCTGCATAAATAATTTTTAGCAATAGATCTCATCTACTCCAAAATTATATTATGCAATACCCATACATCTCCATGTACTAGATCATAACCTGCATCTACGCATCGCACGGCTCTTGATGCCACTGATGGGTAACGCAGCAGAAAACAAAAAAATTCTGACCTACGCACTAGCCTAGGACCACTATGGAGACTGCATACATGGTTTTTTGATCTTTTTCGTTACCGACTCGTAGCGCAGCGGGAAGTAGAGTTGATGACGATCGGTGGTGCAGATCCCCGCAGCTAGGATTTACAACCTCCCAACCGCAAGGATGTATACCCTCATCTGCTCCTCAGACAGCCCTCCGGGACGCGGTTGAATAGCCCCCCGGACGGTGTCACGGACAGCCCTTCGGGAGGACCTTCGAAACTTGAACGGTCACTCGGACAGCCCTTCGGGAGGACCTTCAAAACTCGGGCGGTCACACGTACAGCCCTTCGGGAGGCACTCACGAACTAAGACCGAAACTACGATCTCTTGTAACTTGGTAGCAGTGATTGAAGAATTCTGTCAATGACACTATCATCCGGAAGATTAACTCCCAGTTGAATCAAGTGATTGTTATACCCAGACATTTTGAGTATATGCTCACTGATAGAACTATTCTCCTCCATCTTGCAGTTGTAGAACTTATTGGAGACTTCATATCTCTCAATCCAGGCATTTGCTTGAAATATTAACTTCAACTCCTGGAACATCTGATATGCTCCATGACGTTCAGAACATCGTTGAAGTCCCGGTTCTAAGCCGTAAAGCATGCACACTGAACTATCAAGTAGTCATCAGCTTTGCTCTGCCAGACGTTCACAACGTTCGGTGTTGCTCGTGCAACGGGTCTTGCACCTAGCGGTGCTTCCAGGACGTAATTCTTCTGTGCAGCAATGAGGATAATCCTCAAGTTACGGACCCAGTCCGTGTAATTGCTACCATCATCTTTCAACTTAGCTTTCTCTAATAACGCATTAAAATTCAACAGAACGACAACACGGGCCATCTATCTACAACAACATAGACATGCAAAATACTATCAGGTACTAAGTTCATGATAAATTAAAGTTCAATTAATCAAATTACTTAAGAACTCCTACTTAGATAAATATCCCTCTAATCATCTAAGTGATCACGTGATCCATATCAACTAAACCATGTCCGATCATCACATGAGATGGAGTAGTTTTCAATGGTGAACATCACTATGTTGATCACATCTACTATATGATTCACGCTCGACCTTTCGGTCTCAGTGTTCCAAGGCCATATCAGCATATGCTAGGCTCATCAAGTTTAACCCGAGTATTCTGCGTGTGCAAAACTAGCTTGCACCCGTTGTATGTGAACGTAGAGCTTATAACACCCGATCATCACGTGGTGTCTCGGCACGACGAACTTTCACAACGGTGTATACTCAGGGAGAACACTTATACCTTGAAATTTAGTGAGAGATCATCTTATAATGCGACCATCGATCTAAGAAAAATAAGATATAAAAGATAAACATGACATGCAATCATTATAAGTGATATGATATGGCCATCATCATCTTGTGCCTTTGATCTCCATCTCCAAAGCACCGTCATGATCACCATCATCACTGGCGCGACACCTTGATCTCTATCGTAGCATCATTGTCGTCTCGCCAACTATTGCTTCTACGACTATCGCTACTGCTTAGTGATAAAGTAAAGCAATTACATGGCGATTACATTTCATACAATAAAGCGACAACCATATGGCTCCTGCCAGTTGCCAATAACTTTGTTACAAAACATGATCATCTCATACAATAAAATTTAGCATCATGTATTGACCATACCACATCACAACATGCCCTGCAAAAACAAGTTAGACGTCCTCTACTTTGTTGTTGCAAGTTTTACGTGGCTGCTACGGGCTGAGCAAGAATCGTTCTTACCTACGCATCAAAACCACAATGATATTTCGTCGAGTATGTGCTATTTTAACCTTCTCAAGGACCGGGCGTAGCCACACTCGATTCAACTAAAACTGGAGGAACTGACACCCGCCTCACCTATGTGCAAAGCATGTCGGTAGAACCAGTCTCGCGTAAGCGTACGCGTAATATAGGTCCGGTCCGCTTCATCCAACAATACCGCTGAATCAAAGTATGACATGCTAGTAAGCAGTATGACTTGTATCGCCCACAACTCACTTGTGTTCTACTCGTGCATATAACATCTATGCATAAACCTGGCTCTGATACCACTGTTGGGGAACGTAGTAATTTAAATTTTTTCCTACGCACATGCAAGATCATGGTGATGCATATCAATGAGAGGGGGGAGTATCTTCCACGTACCCTCATAGACCGTAAGAGAAAGTGTTATGACAACGCGGTCGATATAGTCGTATGTCTTCACGATCGACCGATCCTAGTACCGAACATACGGCAGCTCCGCGATCTGCACATGTTTAGCTTGGTGACGTCCCATGAACTCACGATCTAGTAGAGCTTCGAGGGAGAGTTCTGTCAGCACGACGGCGTGATGACGATGTTGATGAAGCTACCGACGGAGGGCTTCACCTAAGCACCGCTACGATATGATCGAGGTGGATTATGGTGGAGGGCGCACCGCACACGGATAAAGATGAATGATCAACTTGTGTGTCTATGAGGTGCCCCCTGGCCACGTATATAAAGGAGTGGAGGAGGGGGAGGGGCCGGCCCTCCTAGGCGTGCCCCAAGGGGAGTCCTACTTCCACCGGGAGTAGGACTCCAACCCTTCCAAGAGTAGGAGTAGGAGAGAGGGAAGGAGGAGAGAGGGGGAGGAAAGGGGGGAGCCCTCCTCCTTGTCCAATTCAGACTAGAAGGGGAGGGGCCGCGCGGCCTTCCCTGGCCGCCCCTCCTCTTCTCCACTAAGGCCCAATAGGCCCATTACACTCTCCGGGGGGTTCCGGTAACCCCCCAGTACTTCGGTATTTCTCCGAACTTGCCCGGAACCCTTCTGGAGTCCAAACATAGTCATCCAATATATCAATCTTTATGTCTCGACCATTTCGAGACTCCTCGTCATGTCTGTGATCATATCTGGGACTCTAAACTACCTTCGGTACATCAAAACACATAAACTCATAATACCGATCGTCACCAAACATTAAGTGTGCGGACCCGACGGGTTTGAGAACTATGTAGACATGACCGAGACATGTCTCCGGCCAATAACCAATACCGGAACCTGGATGCTCATATTGGCTCCTACATATTCTATGAAGATCTTTATCGGTCAAACCGCATAATAACATACGTTGTTCCCTCTGCCATCGGTATGTTTCTTGCCCGAGATTCGATCATCGGTATCTTAATACCTAGTTCAATCTCGTTACCGGCAAGTCTCTTTACTCATTCCGTAATGCATCATCCTGCAACTAACTCATTAGTCACATTGCTTGCAAGGCTTATAGCGATGTGCATTACCGAGACGGCCCAGAGATACCTCTCCGACAATCGGAGTGACAAATCCTAATCTCGATCTATGCCAACTCAACAATTACCATCAGAGACACCTATAGAGCACCTTTGTAATCACCCAGTTACGTTGTGATGTTTGGTAGCACACAATGTGTTCCTCCGGTATTCAGGAGTTGCATAATCTCATAGTCATAGGAACATGTATAAGTCATGAAGAAAGCAATAGCAATAAACTAAAGGGTCAAGTGCTAAGCTAACGGAATGGGTCAAGTCAATCACATCATTCTCTAATGATGTGATCATGTTAATCAAATGACAACTCATGTCTATGGCTTGGAAACTTAACCATCTTTGATTCAACGAGCTAGTCAAGTAGAGGCATACTAGTGACACTTTGTTTGTCTATGTATTCACACATGTACTAAGTTTCCGGTTAATACAATTCTAGCATGAATAATAGGCATTTATCATGATATAAGGAAATATAAATAACAACTTTATTATAGCCTCTAGGGAATATTTCCTTCAGATGCAACAAGTGTTCATAGGATATGGTGTGTGCCAAACAAGGGGAGGAAGGTTTGCTACGAGAAGAGAGTAGATTACACATCCCAAATGAACACAATCTTCAATATTAAATACCAAAGGCTCACCAACACTAACATCATGGTGCAAAATGATTAAGGATATGGCTGGGGCAGCAGATACCAATTTCCTGCGTGCTTGGTTGGCGGTCGCCTTCTCCTATTTCCTTGCTCCTACCACAACTTTGAACATATCCCCACGGTGTTTTCCTGTTGTGATGCGTGTGGATGCAATACCGGAGTCCAATGTATGCCAATTTGTAGTTGATCAATTAAAATTGAAATTTGCGGGAGCAGGTGATAAAAACGTAGTCAGTTGTTGCGTCATGCATTTAGTTGTAAGTCTAACTTGCTCTTTATCCCTTTTTCATAGTTTTTCATCTACTTGCTCTCGTTGTTTATCGGACTCATTTTCTTTTCTTTTCTTTTGCCTCATGCAGCCGCTATACCTGGACTCATTGGATGTGGAGGAACACATCGCAAGCACGGTTCCAAGAGTGTCGGTTTGGAATCCTGATCTTATTTCCAAGGTCATTAAGAAGGACAAAAAGGGTCGAGGGGAGTTTGGAAAGTTGCGGGTAAGTTTCCTCTTATGTTTGTGAAGCACACAATCATTCTGTCACTTTAGTTTTCTTCATATATTCAATCCCCATTTGTTTTGAGGTCATATAGATGTCAGGCAACTTGCCAAGTAACTACTAGACAACACACTATCCATACGTAGGCAATCACATTTTTGTTCCTGACTAACTTAGTACATGTGTGTTATTCTCAGGCAAAACATGTGTTTTTGTTCCAATTATAGGCAATATAGACACATACTTCAGGCAACCACATATTTTAAGTTTTTAAACCAATCAAAGGCAATAGATACATATACCTTAGGCAAACACACATTTAATGCTTGGCAACTCACAAACAGATGTGAAATATGAAGTTTTTCCCATGAAGTTATAGAGATAGAGAAAGTTGCCTACCCGCCAGTTTTTTCTTTTTTGGTTTTTCTTTTTTGTTTGCATTTTCTAACACTTAAAACTACAGCTCAAGACCGAGTTTTCTCGCTTTAACGATGCAAGCTTATTCGGTAGTCTTGATCATGTCACAAAGTTCGTGGCAGCAAGTCTCCGCAACTTATACGACTAAAATGTGAGTTGCCTTCTACATTTTTTTGGTTTTTGCCTTTTTGTGTGCCCACTTCTTTGAATTATTTCTTTCAACTACAAGTTCTAACATACGTGCCCCGATTGTCCTCTCTCTGTCTTTTTGGTGTGCACAGAACAAAACAAGATTGTCGTGATGGTGCATGAAATCTGCTCTGAAATATCACACTCAATGGGCAAGCTCGTACATGGAACTGGGAAACTTGACGACGATGGCGGCACAACTAGCACGCCAGCAGCTGACAATGTTGGTGGTCCAAGTAGTGAACATTCAAGGGAAAGGCGTGATGCTGGTGTGAATGACCCCCACACGCTTCCTAGCGATGAAGAATCTTACCAATCGGGGAGTGACACAGACGATGAACATGACGATGAAAAGGAAGGATCAGACAGTGGTGAAGTTGACTCCGACAGTGATGGATACGATGGTGATGGCAACATGGATGGAGAGACCAATAGTGGCGGCAATGATGCCCAGGACCAGGAGTGTGAGTAAGAAGAAACAGGACAGGAGGAAGCAGAAGCAGAGGATGAAGATCTTGACAGAGAAGATGAGGAGGAGGATGAAGATGGGGACGAAGAAGATGAGGAGGAGGATGACGAGAACAAAAATGAGGAGGAGGACAAGGAAGGTGACGATGACAATGATGGGGGTGGCGGGAATGGGGATTCTGGTGACCAGACCACTGGCAGAGGTCATAGTACTAGCACTAATGAACATGGGGCCAAGGATGCGAGTCATGAGTCAGTTGACAACAACTCCGAGAGCGAAGAGGGTGCATCTATGCAGTTATGGATTAAGAAGAAAAAAACTCTCAAGAGATTGAAAGCCCAGAACCATTTTCGATGTTGGATCTTGTCAAACTAGATGTCAGAAAAGAGCAAACCACCCATGACATCCCGATGCTGGAAGTTGCCTATGTGTTAGATGGTTTTTCTGCTGCTTGGGAAGCAAAACTGATTTTTAGAGAGCTGGTTGACAGTCTGGAATTTAAGAAAACATTTGACTTCAGACTGGAAGATATCTGCCCCCGCAAAACATGCATCAGACTAATGCAAAAAGGTTGTGGTTTAAATTACATGGCCACGCCAGCACAACCCGTGCATCAAGTCATTGTACCAGCAGCAAAAGATCGCCCACCAAAGCCACCGAAGAAGCAAAGGAAGGTGACCTTCATAGATCGACCAACTGTTGTAACGTGTGATGTTTTGGATGAGTTGGGAGCTAAGTACATGAGAAGGAATGAAGCAAGAGGTCAAAGTGTGCAATTGCCAGGAACCAGTCAGATGGGTATAACTCAGAAGGCAACTACAGTAGAGAATCAGGCAACCGCCCTTGAAATGCAAGCAACTATGGACAACAATGATACAACCCTTGGGTTTGATCATTCAAGCCAACTAAGCAAGTCAAGGGAGGACCCACCTGCACATTCAAGAAACTCAGGAGCAGATGCAAGGAAATTGTCTATTGATGCAAAGGAATCATATGTAAAACATTTGCAAGGAACCATCAGTGAAGATCGTGCAATGCAGAACAAGAGTGGTGCAACTCATTGTCATGTTCAGGCAAGTCTGCCAGGGAAGTCAGCTGATCCACTTCTTACACCAGAGGCACATATAGTGAGGCCAACTTCAAATCATATGCTCCTTCCAGTTTTACCAAGTCAGGTCAATAATGAGGCCAGGGGTGGGCACATTCAACCAAAGATTACAGTGAAACAACGTGCCTCTTCCCCACTTACTATTTTGAGGAGACACTGAGCACTAAGCATCATGTAGCAATGGCACACAAGAGGGAAACACTTGGTGATCTCAATGGGCGCGGTCTACAAAAATGACATGTCATCGAGAACAAGGAAAAGAGTATTCCACGAGCAACACCAAACAAGGAAAACCAACCACCAGAAATGTCTAGGGCAGAATTGTGCGATGCAACAAAAATCAATGATAGTTGTGTAAAGTGCATTGTTCCAAGCATCAAGTTGGATCAAGGATAGTTGGGTAGTATCATAGGCATGGGGGTAAGCAAATCGGGATGCCAAGAAACAGAAATACAACTTGTAGAACTAGTTTATGATGCACCTGATCAGACACATGGTAAGAGGCCACCAAGCTCTTGTGATGAATATTTCCCTGCACCTCCTTTCAGTCTAGGTCTTGATGAAACTTTTAGAACAAGCATGGTTGAAGAAGTGCAAAGGCCTGCAGGGATATTCGACGATTGTTGCCAACCAAATGGTTATGAGTTGATGTCTGTTGATATTCTGGGAACAAGTATTGATGAAGGTGTGTTGGAAGTTGAATTGTCAAGGCAAATCAACGGGGCAAGCAGAAGCATTGTTGACATGTGTCCGGAAGAAAAGGGGAAAACACTTGTGGTCATCGAAATCCCTGATGAAGGTGTGTTGGAAGTTGAACTATCACAGCAAATCAACGGGGCAAGCAGAAGCATTGTTGACATGTGTCCGGAAGCAAAGGGGAAAATACCCGTGGTCATCGAAGTCCCTAATGGATGATTTGCATTGGGACTTAGCAGAAATTGACTTAGAATGTGAAGGCAAAGAACTTATCACCTACTAACTTCCAAACGCCAGAGAAATCATGCTGCAAGGATGGAGAAATTGGTTCCAGTAGCAGCTCTGGAGAAATCACGAACAAATTTGAGAGACGCATCATCAAGCCAACAACATGCAAGAGCTCAACTTTTGTGGATTACAACAGGAATAGGTTGTCTCACTGCACCCCAGGAGTAAACATGATGTACGCTTCCATCATTCTACACACAAGATTGACTGAGGAGGAGACTGGACTTGAAGACAAGAGGTACAGTGCTATCACTGCCTGTCTTACACTCACTCTCCCCTTTTATTTACATGCTAAGTCAAGCAAACAAATATATGTTGCATGCAAACACCATCGAAATTCAGGCAACATATGATTAAACTTCAGGCAACAAACAAATGCATGTCTTACACTCACTCATCCTAGGCAAGTAATGTGTAAACTTCAGGCAACTAATTTACCAACCTCAGGCAACATATGATTAAAACATAGGCACCTAAAAGGAGTAATAAAATCACAACCCTTGTGTAGTTTTTGTTTTTACACCACCTAATTACCCCTACACTTTATGACTTATATGAGTTCTTTTTTTTGTCCTGCAGCCCTACTATTGTTGATTACAACGGCTACTATGTTTCACTCAGAGAACTGGCTGAATCGATGAGGAAGAACTGTCATGTCAAGTCGCATGTGTTCGAACTAATTATCGAGTCTATAATGCGGGACTTGCCTGCAAATTCCAAGAAGATAATCATGCCCGTCAGATTTTCGGTAATCTTTTATATAAACTCTATCCCCCCCGTTACATAATCTTTTCATATATTGACCTTTTACATAATCTTTTTCTCTTCGCTGGTAGAACTACCACTTCGTTGTCACAGTCAATACATCTACAACTCTTGCATCTTAAGTAGTTTGAGCAGCATTTTTTCACGTTAACCAACTGTTTTTCCAATACAAATTGCTACAACAGTTAGTCGCCTACAATTTTGACAATAGTTGCTACAAAACTTTTTTTCCTGGGTGGTAGGCAAAGGTTTTGTTTTACCACATGTCCTAGTTTTGCTCATAACAGAGATGCCAGTAGCAGAAATCTTACTGTTTCTACAGTTAGTTGCCTTAAATTTTGACAACAGTTGCTACAAATATATCCATAGCATTAAGGAACAGCCAACAGTTGCTTATGCTCTGCACTGTTTTTGCCTAATCATGACGATATTGTTGCTTACGATCTGCACTACTTGTGCCTACTCATGACAATTACCAGAGAAGGCTAATCTGTTCCTAATATGTTTGTCTACTTTTTTGCACAGCATAGTTACCAGAGAAGGCTCATCTTTGAACAAC
>NC_041381.1:470197494-470198634 GCF_002162155.2 Triticum dicoccoides
TTTTTTTCAGTATTACTGCTGCTTCTGGAAGCAGATCTCCAAGCGCAAATGGTTTAGATCCATGGCGATTTTGATCCTCACAGCTTTCCTTGGGGGAAAAGAAGAAGAGAGGGGGGAGGGGCAGGTGGGAGAGAAGGATGAAGGGATCAGGTCACGTGGGGGAGGCAGCACGTGATTGAGAGAGGGGAAGGTGGGGATAACATAGCTGGGAGGGACCAGGTCAGCCTCCGAGTCGCGGTAACGAACGCGCGGGGGCGATCGAACACGCGCTGGGGCCCTTTCCTTTTTTGTACGGCGGGACAAAAGGTTACCAAATCTAGCCGTTTGCCACAGATGCCTAATGAGCACTCAGTTGCTCCCTAGACGCGTCCTACTATATTTCATAGAAAATCTAGCATCCACTTCAACCTAAAAATTCTGTTAAAAAATTGTATACCCTGTTATGCAATTAAACAAATTCTAATCATGTAGAATTGGACGTGCATGGTATTCTAATCCGGTGCTTTTCCTATTTTTGTGATTTTACAATCCTGCAAATCGAAGAGGCCCTATAGCATTGTAACACAGGAAGACATGCCAGAAAGAAGCCGTCGATGATCTGTGGTTTTAAGTGCCCTAAAACTCTAGGTCACTTCGTCATAATTAAGTTGTCGCTCAATTCCTCTAGGAATAGGTCACCGTATTCACCATCTCAATAATCCCTATCTTAATGCGTTAATTATGCATGTCACCAGAAGTAGGATATGATGTGGGAAACTGCTACGCATGTTTTTTCTTTTCTTTTTGAGACATGAAATATTGATGATGAATACAGACAGATTATTTCAATTACAAACGTATAATAACAAGTTAACGACATGGCGTAGCAGCTCGCAATGCGGTGAGGTGTCGACCTCGTCCAAGACCAATTTGGCCACCGTGAGTACGTGCCATTTCCGGAGCTTGTGTTGTCAATGACATCACTGTTAACTAGTTAAGTTTATGAACGTTAGTTGAGACTTAAGAGTCAATCTCTCTCTGTCTCTCACATGGCTTTTTTTTAGGGGGAGTCTCTCACATGGCTGACTACGTGATATTTTCAGAGGTTGGACCAGCGGATTCACACATACGTCGACGGCCCAAGCGCAACAGTGTTCATTA
>NC_041381.1:470198988-470217036 GCF_002162155.2 Triticum dicoccoides
GGGGGTATTCGCTCACGAGCTCCCTAGAATGGAGCCCCTGGTGCATCGACATTGGTTTTTGCATTTGTGGTCCCACATATCAGGGAGTGAATCGGTTGTGCGCTGTTGTTGAGCCTATTAGCATGTGAACGTGGCGCTTCTACGCTGATCGATAGACAAATATTTAAATTCAAAAAGATTTTTTGTAATCAGTGAACATTTCTGAAATCCGGGGAAATTGTTTCAAAATCCGAGGACATTTTCTAAATTCATAAAGATTTTTTGAATTCTGGGGAACATTTTTAAAAATTCATTGACATTTTCTAAATTCATGAAGATTTCTTTTCCAAATAGGTAACTTTTAAATTTTTATAATTTTCCAAAACTTTGCTACTTTTAAAAATTTTCAATTTTTTTTAATATTCCCTCTACTTTGTTTTTAAATGTTTAAATTTCCCAAAATAAAAAAAAACATATTTTTCCTTTTTTCCTTCCTCGCTTCTTCGGATAGGCCGAGGCGGAATAGCCAACCAACCGAAGTGGGTGTCCTGCGCGTGTGCATTTGGTCATCCTTAAACGCGTTCCATGTTCAGTATGACCTCCCTCATGTGTGGGTTATTTCGCCACCGGGGAAGGGGCAAACTGGTTTTCTGCTTTGCTTCTCTGGATGGGCTGAGGTCCAACCCCTTCCTTGGGGTACGATATCATATCAAATTCTTAGGGCGATTGGCCAACTAACCGAAGCGAGCATCCTGGGGCGTGGGTGTTGGTCGTTCCTTCACGCGTTGTGCGTTGAATACGACCTAGCGTGTGTGGGTTATTTCACTGCCATGGGAGGGCGCGAACTTTTTCTTCTTCTTCATGTATTCGTGAGGGGGTGGCGCCAGCTTGCTGGTTCTCTGCTGAGCGGTTGGATCGTTGCTTTTTTCCGTCTTTCCCGTTGGGCTCCTCGAGCGACGGATTCACGGTGGAAAACATGGATGAATACTTGCTGTTTTCTAGATTTTCAATCAGATTTTTTTGGCTCCACAATGAGAAATATACTTGCCCCATTAGCATGCATATAATGGGGCAACCGACCCCCTTCAACATCTCTAGTAATTTGCTATATGTTGCTGAAAGATAGATCCACTTAGGTGTGTGATGCATTGCTAAAAACATCATTCATTATCTGAATGACTAAACAAATACAACGAACCAAAAGATTGACGTCGTGCTAGCGCCGGGGGAGCTAGAACACTTGGCGTCAGACATCCGAGTCTACATTACTAAACAGTATAACGCAGCTAGCTATGACTTCTCACAGCGATTTGGCGTCTTTAGCCGTCCGATTCTGCTGTTAACGGTCCAGATATAATTAGCATCCCTTCCAAGCATGTTTTGCGGAACATAAATTGGGCAGCTGCGTCCGTTGTGGTTGATCCGGGCTTTCGTCGGGCCCGTTAGCCCATCTTTAGCTCTCCTCTCTCTTTTCTCGGGACACCCAAAAAAACACATCCTGGGCCTCTCCTGTTCCGCTTCCGCCTCTCTCTCGCCTAAATAAAGCAGAAGTGTATCGATAAATTCCATGCGCGATCGGGCGGCGGCGGCAGCGGCAGCGGCGACCTCCATGGCGTACTAGATGGACGACAACAAGATGGGATTCCGCCGCGACGAGACAACACCGGCCAACCTAAGGCCGCCCTAGCCCATCACCCTAATCCCCTTGTCGTTGCGATGGATGAGGCATAGACGGCAATTAGTGGCAGCAGGACTGCCCCTTCCGTTGGCTGCATCTCCTGGTGCACGGTCATGGAGATGACCTTTGAAACTTAGTCGGTCATTGTAGAGAAGCAGTTCTTGTTTCATCTGTTGAAATAATTTTATCAGAAATTTGGCTTTCAGGTCAGTCTAGAATCCTTCAATATTTAGTTTGATGATGTACATATCAGAGACATTTAATTAGTGTTGCTAGCTGAATTAATAAACATTTTTATCTAGATTGTTCATGGTATGATGTTTTCAAATTCCATCGTGCCTACAAAAAAATATTGTCTGATGTCTACACCTAAAAAATGATAGGATAAAATTCATAATTGCAACAAAGTGCTATGTGCCGTTTAGTTTTTGTTTAGGCACGAAGATAGATCCTTCTTTTCTTGTGTTTGTATAGGTGGACATTTGCAAATGCACAGATGTTGCCGCCATGAAGTTGACTCATTTTTTTAAACAGGAATATAGTGACCATTCGAACTGATTGTTTGCAATAAATCTGTAATTTCACACTAAAGCTGAATCCAACTTTTGATATTATTTTCCTTTCGTGTAAATATGCTGATACGTAAACATCACGGGTTTTAAATTTTCTGCATTACACTCCATGTAAATATATTTCTCTCAAAATGGTCGGGCGCAGCAACGCGCGCCCTCATGTTCTATTGAGCACATGTTGGAAAGCCTTTGTAGCTAGGCTCTATGGCGGTCTATCTAACCTTAAGGTTGAGAGACAACTAGGTAGAAAGATTGGAATCCTTTTTTGGGGGACAAAATTAATGCAAGACGAGTGATTCTGGAGGCAGAGGCGTGAGCAAATTGGGTTGTGTAGAAGATGTGCATCGTACATGGGCCTAGGGCCATGCCTACAAGTGTCAGCAAAGTAGGGAACTTGGGGAAAAGGGAGGTCCATTTCGGGTATATGATCCAATGGTTTCATCTTGCATAAATAGGACCGGGCAAAGTGCGCTTCACCCTTTCCATTTATTTCTCAACAGAGAGAACATTGTATCTTACAACAGCCAACCGAGAGAAAAAAAACTGGGGCGTTAGAAGGAAACCTGCTGCGAGTACACGGTACTGAGGCATCCACGATGGGGTGAAAACCTTATAACACCAAAATACATATAACCTACAATACCGTAGTAGATCCCAAGCAGAGGCAGACACACCAAAAGTACAACTAGGGATTTACGGGCACATGCACAAACACTTTTTGGTCATCAAAGACAAGGTTAGACCGGCTTCGGTATGGGAGCAGTGACAGCGATGCGTCAACGACTCATTCTGGTAGCAACAATGGTCGTTCGGTGGTCTAGGGACCTCAATGTAACTTATTATGTTTGCGGTGACTCATACTTTGGCCAACCTTTATAATAGATATGAATCATTTTTGAAAGAAAAAAAGTGTGGTGTAGATTTTCTTCACCTTTGTAATGTATGATCCGGTCCCATCAAAATAAATGGTGTAAACCGATCATTTTCCTTTCTTAACCATTGTAATCTTGTCCATATAAATGTACCTTGGATATAATTTCTATTATGTCGGCGTTCTGGATATGGGGGTATCCAGCCCTGCCTGCCCGTGGCCCACCGCGTGGCTCCATCGACGGTCTGGTATGGCCCAGCTTCTGCATCGAAAACTCAAGACCCTCGCGAGGGGCCAAGCCTCGCGAGGGGGACGACTCCAAGACCCTCGAGGGGATCGGCCTCTTCAGACTGGCTCCCGAGGGGCGGAGAGTTCCATGCAAGGTATACCTCACGAGGCTCAGCTGACGTGAGCCATGACGACCAAGGTCAGGCGGGCGCCAGGCGGGCGCAGAGCGTAGGTTTCCTCTTCGGTGCAAAGGAGGCAAGCCACAGGCGCGGAGTCCCAAGGAATCAGCCAAAGGTTTTCATTCTGGTGCGACAAGACCAAGACCGCCAGGACGGCAGGACGGAGGTCATCGACGAGCCCACCGCAGCGTCACGACCAGAGGCTTTTCACACGCGAAGACTACTTTTGTCAGGATAAGTTCTACTACTTGCCCCCTTTCAAATCCGGCCGTTGTGGGATCCCTTCCCGCCAACATTTGGGAAGAGGACCAAATCCACTACAAATAGGACTTAGCCACCACCATAGAGGGCAACTGAATCGGGTCTGGTTCACATCCCCTCAGCTCCGCCGAGCTCAAGAACACCTCACCTCCTGAGGCCAATTCATCCATTGTACTAGTTCATCCTCGGCCCTCCGAGGCAATCCACCAAAACGCTGGAGTAGGATATTACACCGCAAGGTGGCCCGAACCAGGATAAACTGATGTGTCTCTTTGTCTCTTTGACCTTGTCGCGCTAGGCTTAGGAGGATCACGAGTAGGCAGGCTGGGTAGGTTGAGATCTCCGCACGCACCACAGAGTTCGAACCTCTCAAGGGTTTGCGGAACCCATAATCCGACATTTGACGCGCCAGGTAGGGGTGCGTCGGAAATCTTCCGCCCCAACCGCCAGATCGCGCCGCCAGCGCCGATGGCGGGCGCTCCTCCGTCGACCCAGCCGACACGCGCTCCCGAAGAAGCATCGGGGTTGCGTTGTTTCACCCTCTCCTGCGGCAGGTGCGGTGGCCTCCCAAGTTCCGACCAGTGATGCCACTGTGCTACAACGGCGCGGCGGATCCGGCCGCCTTCCTCCATGCATACGAGGAGGCAGTCTGGGCGGCCGGCGGAGACGGCAAGGTGAAGGCCAACTGGCTCCCCATGGCCCTCATAGGTGTGTCGCGCGCCTGGTTACTCAATCTGCCGACGTCCTCTGTGGCCTCCTGGGAGGAGCTGCGCGACCTCTTCCCCGCCCGCTACGCGGCACCGGCACCCCCCGTCGTCGCAGCTCTCCTAGGTGGCTTACAAGCACTGCCCTCCGACCGCCACATCAAGCAGTTCTACCGACAAGTAAGCGCCACCCAGGCGGGCTCGCCCCCCCCCCCGGCTGGGCAACGCCCAAGGCCGACCTCACCTTCGGCCTCGAGAATCATCCGGCCACCACGACGGGAGCAGGCGCGCTCCCGATGCTTTGCACCCCCACCATCTGCAAGGTGGCGGTCACTAGGACCCTCCCGACGGCGGAGCCGGCCTCAACGTGCTCTCCGTGGAGGCATTCGGCCTGCTGCACGTGCCACCCAGCCGGCTCCGCCCCTCCAAGCCTTTCTCCGAGGTCGGCGGCGACCCCACCAGCCCCCTGGGACAGATTCTGTTGGGGAACGAAGCAATAATTCAAAATTTTCTTACGTATCACCAAGATTCATATAGGAGATTCTGGCAACAAGAGAGAGAGAGAGAGAGAGAGAGAGAGAGAGAGTAAGTGCATCTTCATACCTTTGAAGATCGCTAAGCGGAAGCGTTACTAGAACGCGGATGATGGAGTCATACTCGCGATGATTCAAATCACGGAAGATCCGATCTAGCACCGAACGGTATTCCACGCGGTATTCCACGCGGACATACCATCACACTATGGTGTTCCACGCGGTATTAGTTGTGAAACAATTTCCACGATGTCTTAATTGTGTACCAAACACGTAACTCAGATATTCATCTCTATGATCATATCATAGATGTTTTATCCTCTTGTCATGATGATCCTCAACTTCACTCTGAAATTACTTGAACCTTTCAATAATTCAAACTTGTGTTTCATCAAGTAAATATTCTCAGAATCTACTCAACTCATCTGTGAAGTAAGAGCATAACGATATTCACTGCGTGCCTCAGCTCTCATTGGATTGCACGCATCAAATGTATTACTTCCAACAAGTTGCTCTCTTGTTCCATCTCACTGAAAACGAGGCCTTTCAGTCATCTTGCCCATGTGGTATGATTTGCATGTCTCAAGTGATTCAAAATCAGGTGAGTCCAAGCGATCCATCTGCATGGAGTTTCTCATGCGTACATACCAATAGACATGGTTCGCATGTCTCAATCTTTTCAATAAACGAGTGAGTCAAAAGATCCATCAACATGGAGCTTCTTCATGCGTTTTATACCAATATGACTCAAATGGCAGTGCTACAAGTATGTGGTATTACTATCTTATATCTTTTGGCACGAACATGTGTATCTCTACGATCGAGATTTAATAAACCATTCATTTCGGTGCAAGACCATTGAAGGTATTATTCAAATAAATAGAGTAACAATTATTCTCCTTAAATGAATAACCGTATTGTGATAAACATAATCCAATCATGTCTAAGCTCAACGCAAACACCAAATAACAATTATTTAGGTTTAATACCAATCCTGATGGTAGAGGAGCATGCGATGTTTGATCACATCAACCTTGCAAACACTTCCAACACATATCGTCATCTCGCCTTTAGCTAGTCTCCATTTATTCCGTAGCTTTTTATTTCGAGTTACTAATACTTAGCAACCGAACCGGTATCTAATACTCCGGTGCTACTAGGAGTACTAGTAAAGTACACATTAATATAATGTATATCCAATATACTTCTGTCGACCTTGCCAGCCTTATCATCTACCAAGTATCTAGGGTAGTTCTGCTTCAGTGACCGTTCCCCTCATTAAAGAAGCACTTAGTCTCGGGTTTGGGTTCAACCTTGGGTTTCTTCACTAGAGCAGCAACTGATTTGTTTTTTCATGAAGTATCCCTTCTTGCCCTTGCTCTTCTTGAAACTAGTGGTTTTACTAACCATCAACAATTGATGCTCCTACTTTATTTCTACTTTCACGCTGTCAAACGTCACGAATAGTTCAACGATCATCATATCTATCCCTGATATGTTATAGTTCATCACCAAGCTTTAATAGCTTGGTGGCAGTGACTTTGGAGAACCATCACTATCTCATCTGGAGGATTAACTCCCACTCGATTCAAGCAATTGTAGTACTTAGACAATCTGAGCACATGCTCAATGATTGAGCTTTTCTCCCTTAGTTTGCAGGCTAAGAAACTTGTCGGAGGTCTCACACCTCTTGACGTGGGCACGAGCCTGAAATCCTAATTTCAGCTCTTGGAACATCTCATATGTTCTGCGACGTTTCAAAAATTTCTTCGGTGCCTCAATTCTAAACCGTTTAACATTACGCACTAAACTATCACGTAGTCATCAAAATGTGTATGTCAAATGTTCGCAACATCCACAGAAAACGCTCGAGGTTCAGTAGCGGTGCATTAAGGACATAATTTTCTGCGCAGCAATGAGGACAATCCTCAGTATACGGACCCAGGCCACACAATTGCCACTCTCATCTTTCAACTAAAATTTTCTCTAGGAACATATCTAAAACAGTAGAACTAAAGCGCAAGTCACAACATAATTTTCAAAGACCTTTTGACTATGTTCATGACAATTAAGTTTATCCAATCAATTATTTAGTGAACTCTCACTTAGATAGACATCCCTCTAGTAATCTAAGTGATACATGATCCGAGTCAACTAGGTCGTGTACGATCATCACGTGAGACCGACTAGTCATCATTGGTGAACATCTTCATGTTGCTCATATCAACTATACGACTCATGTTCGACCTTTCAGTCTCTTGTGTTCCGAGGCCATGTCTGTACATGATAGGCTCGTCAAGTCAACCTAAGTGTTTTGCATGTGTAAATCTGGCTTACACCCGCTGTATGCGAATGTTAGAATCTATCACACCTGATCATCACATGGTGCTTCGAAACAACGAACTTTCGCAATGGTGCACAGTTAGGGGGAACACTTTCTTGAAATTTTAGTGAGGGATCATCTTATTTATGCTACCGTCGTTCTAAGAAAATAAGATGTAAACATGGCAAACATCACATGCAAATCATGAAGTGACATGATATGGCCAATATCATCTTGCGCCTTTGATCTCCATCTTTGAGGCGCGGCATGATCACCTTCCTCACTGGCATGACACCATGATCTCCATCATTGTGTTTTCATGAAGTTATCTCGCCAACTATTACTTCTACTACTATGGCTAATGGTTAGCAATAAAGTAAGGTAATTACATGGCGTTTTCAATGACAAGCAGGTCATACAATAAATTAAGACAACTCCTATGGCTCCTGCCGGTTGTCATACTCATCGACATGCAAGTCGTGATTCCTATTACAAGAACTTGATCAATATCATACATCACATATATCATTCATCACATTCTTTTGGCCATATCACATCACATAGCATACCATGCAAAAGCAAGTTAGACGTCCTCTAATTGTTGTTGCATGTTTTACGTGGCCGCTATGGGTTTCTAGCAAGAACGTTTCTCACCTACGCAAAAGCCACAACGGTGATATGCCAATTGCTATTTACCCTTCATAAGGACCCTCTTCATCGAATACGATCCGACTAAAGTGGGAGAGACAGACACCCGCTAGCCACCTTATGCAACAAGTGCATGTCAGTCGGAGGAACCTATCTCACGCAAGCGTACCTGTAAGGTCGGTCCGGGCCGCTTTATCCCACAATGCCGCCGAATAAAGATAAGACTAGTAACGGTAAGCAAATTGAACAAATCATCGCCCACAACTACTTTGTGTTCTACTCGTGCATAGAATCTACACATAAACCTAGCTCATGATGCCACTGTTGGGGAACGTAGCAATAATTCAAAAATTTCCTACGTATCACCAAGATCCATCTAGGAGATTCTAGCAACAAGAGAAAGAGAGAGAGGAAGTGCATCTTCATACCTTTGAAGATCGCTAAGCAGAAGTGTTACTAGAACGCGGATGATGGACTCATACTCGCGGCGATTCAAATCGCGGAAGATCCGATCTAGCGCCGAACAGACGGCGCCTCCATGTTCAACACACATACAACCCGGGGATGTCTCCTCCTTCTTGATCCAGCAAGGGGAGAGGAGAAGTTGAAGGAGAGCTCCGGCAGCACGACGGCGTGGTGGTGGAGCTTGTGGTGTTTCTGCAGGGCTTCGCCAAGCTCTACAGAGGAGGAGGAGGTGTTGGGAGGGAGAGGCTGCGCCAGGGAAGGGGTGCAACAGCCCTCCCGTCCCCCACTATTTATAGGGGCAAGGGAGAGGGGGCGTCGGCCCCCTTAGATCCCATCTAAGGGGGCGGCGGCCAGGGGGGAGCCTTGCCCCCCAAGCTAGGTGGGCGCGCCCCCTTTAGGGTTTCCCCCAACCCTAGGCGCATGGGCCCTAGGGGGAGTTAGCGCCAACCCACCTAGGGGCTGGTTCCCCTCCATATTCAGCCCATAGGGCCCTCCAGGGCAGGTGGACCCCGGGAACCCCTTCGATGGTCCCGGTACAATACCGGTAACCCATGAATACTTCCGGTGACCAAATAAGGATTTCCCATATATAAATATTCATCTCCGGACCATTCGGGAACTCCTCGTGATGTCCAAGATCTCATCCGAGACTCCGAACAACATTCGGTAACCACATACTATTTTCCATAACAACTCTAGCATCACCGAACCTTAAGTGTGTAAACCCTACGGGTTCGGGAATCATGCAGACATGACCGAGACAGCTCTTCGGCGAATAACCAACGGTGGGATCTGGATACCCATGTTGGCTCTCACATGTTCCACGATGATCTCATCTGATGAACCACGATGTCGGGGATTCAATCAATCCCGTATTCAATTCCCTTTGTCCATCGGTATGTTACTTTCTCGAGATTCGATCGCCGGTATCCCTATACCTTGTTCAATCTTGTGACCGGCAAGTCTCTTTACTTGTTCTGTAACGCATGATCCCATGGCTAACTTGTCGTTGAATTGTCACGGCAGATGTCCTTAGTGTCAGGACTTAGTCGCGAGGCCAACGCATCTATGTGGTAGCTTGAGGGGGGTTGATCGGGATGAGAGACGCAACACACGAGACTAGGATTTAGACAGCTTCGGGCCCCGGGAAACATCATCCGGTAATAGCCCTACATGCTGTTTGAAGCTAGGTCTCATTATCATCACGAGGGAGTCATTGTAAACCGGCTCCTCTAGTTGTGTCTAGCCGTAGAGATTGTTTCTTTCTCTCTTGTCCCTCTTTGGGGTGCCCTGCCCCTCCTTATATAAGTTAGAGGGGCGGGTCACATGTGGAGTCCAAATAGGATTAGGACTAGCCTATCTTCTACTACAAGCCGTATACAAGTCCGGTCTTGATTCCTTGTAAGGAAGATATTCCTCACGCCTTTCCTCTTAAGCCGGCCTACCATAATGTAAGCCGGCCTTATGGGCCTTGAGCCTCCTGGGCCCCCGGGTCTTGCCGCTCCTCTGATCCGCTTGCCAGGTCACCCATAAGTCGCCAGGATCGGGCGGTTCACTTAGTGTGTGGTCCAGCCTGAGCGGGTCATTAGTGAGTCACCAAGTCCGGCCGGGTTATACTTCCGGCCGGGTTACACCGCGGGGTATATCCCCGACATTAGCCCCCAAGTTTAGCTTGGATTTATCCATGGTAAACTTATGCTGCAAAATAAACACAAGAACAAATTTGACAGGTTGTGCTCCGGGTTAAGAATTCTTGTAAATCGGCACTTGAACATCCTTAAGTCCTTGTTATTTCCTTCTTCTAGAAAATCCGGGTCAATAGACCAGCTTCACAATCAATTTGCTTGTAGAAGAAATATTGTAAACAAATAATCCATTTGAGTCGGCTTCCAAAGCGCCGGCTTAAAAAATATAGGTCTTGAAATACTCATCTGATCTTCAACCGGCTTAAAGATGTAGATCTTGCCGAGTTATAATTTCCAAAATCTCCGGGTTATAAAAAAACTGATGATGTCGAGTCATAATTGTTGTTGACCCCGGGTCATGTAATTGATCTTCCTGATTTACTCAAAGATGAGAATTTGAAGATGTTCCTTCTTTATATGCATAATACCTGTAGCCCCCTAGTCTTAAGAGGAGAACATAGTGATAACTTAAGACTTGCTTCAATATAAGTGTTGCAACCTTGAAGAAATCCGGGTTATTCATCTCAATCTTTAGTCATAAACTGAATATTCCACATATGTAGCCCCCAAGTGCCGGGTTGTCATGCTTGCAGAAACATGGGACTTGTAATTGCCTTATGCTCATAAAAACTTCAACCAGTGTAGCCCCCAAGGGTCGGGTCATTATGCAATAATGAGCAGGGACTTTGTAAATAATTCATTAATAATAACATCATATGATGTAATCTCCACCATGGGGCTTGAACCCACGTCCATAAGGTTAAGAGCTTTGTACTTTACCAACTGAGTAGTGGATCTCTTAATGTAATGGACTGAGGCTTGTGTACCTTGAATTTTTGACAGGAACAATTGGTAGCCCCCAAGGGCCGGCTCATTTAGAATGTGATGAGTCGCGTCTTCAATAAGTTGAGCAAAAAATGACTTCTGCATTAGCCCCCAAGTGCCATGGTGCATGCTGGCAGTGACATGGGACTTGTATTTTCGATGTAATCTCAATTTGAATAATGTAGCCCCCAAGTGCCGGGTCGTAAGCCTGCAGCGACTCGGGGCTATTTCCTCCATTGTAAAACAAATCATATCCATTGATAAAAATAATAGACGTTGCGCTAAAGCGACTTTGAAAACCTCAATCATAACACTGGTTATTCATAATCACAATAGAAATCCAGCCATGTTGGCTATTCAAGATTTGAATAATATAATCCGGTATGAAAACGTCAATCATTCAATATCATCATGAAAATCCAGCCAGTTTTGGTTATTAAAGATTTGAATACCTCATCGGTTGACAAGTAAATCCGGAGTTTAAATACCTAGCGGCTCTTGGCCGATGACGACTTAATGCAGTGGCCTATAGCCCTTGAGAAAATCAATAATTTATAACCCTTTTGAGACACCAATTTCAGTGATGAGCTTGGACTGAAACATTTATATAAGTCATAGTTCTGCAAATCCTGCACAGAGTTTAAACAACATATGCCCCGGTGACTTAACGTCAAGAGCCAGGGCGGGTAATCAACCAAATGTAGTCTTACCCTGCACACAAGTAGATCACAAGAACCCTTGGCGGTTTGCCACATGGCGAGTCATATAAAAACCCTGAAAAGAATCATAAATAGACAAGCCGGTTATCAATCATGATGTTAAGACACAATTGATGTTATCATACTTATGATCCCTTGGACGATACCACCGGTTTACGTGACCCGGAGGATGAAGTTGATAACTCAACCCTATAAAAGCCAGCACATAAGATATTTGTGACAACTCAAATACTTGTGATTGTATAAAAACAGATAAAAAAATTTGAGGCTTCTGATTCGAATACGATCAGTAAACCGTTCCAAAGGGGTTAAGCTAAGATTCGAATACGATCATATAGCCCCCAGTGGCGTTGCCGTTGCCGATCAAAGTGGGTATCGATAGCTGTGTTCTCTTTGGTTCGAATATGACCTATGTTTGAACATGAAGCCCCCAAATGACCTTAAAAAGTTGTTTAACGACGCTGATTCGAATACGATCCACGTCGATTCCCAAAGGGGTTGAGCTATGATTCAGATACGATCAAGAAGCCCCCAAGTAGGTTCAGCAGTTTGCTAATCAAAAGGGTATCGACAGCTATGTTCTCTTTGGTTTGAATACGACCTATGTTTGAACAGGAAGCCCCCAGGTGACCACATAAGTTTTGGCATTACGCTGATCAAGAGGGTACTGATAGCTATGCCCGATGAGCAGGAAGCCCCCAAGTGATCATAATAAGATAAGCCGTAAGGCAGGATACCTATGTTTTGAACCGTGCATCATGGCAGCAAGTTCTCTTTGGTAACCATTAATTTGTCTGAGAACTCGAACTTGCGAGAGATTAATTCTTTTTGAACAGGAAGTTTAAACCGGATTTGAAAGCTTCAAAACATTGTGAGAGATAAATTTACCTTGAGCCAGATTTGAACCGGATTTGAGAGCTTCAAAGCCTTGCGGTAAATAAATTTCCCTTGAACCGGTTTTTAAACCAGATATTAAGAGTGTCAGTGCTTTGTGGGAGAGAGATGTCTCTTGAACCGGATTTTAAACCAGAGTCCTTCTTTTTAAGCCGGAAATTTTCTGACGGCCTTTAAATTTTTCACCAATATAGCGATAGCCTCCAAGGCCGGGTTATCTTCCCTTCAATGACCCGGAGCTCTTGAATTCATTGAAACCAGCTAATTTTGCCGAGCCATACCATTGTAGCCCACGAGTCTCAAGATGACTCGAAGAGTTGGCTTGAGATTCTCCATATCTGACCATAGCAGAAGGTGTATATCATTGGCTTTGATAACACGATGTGAATCCACAGAAGGTTGAGGTGACAGCGGCGGGTTATAAATGTTCCCGTATGAACCATGTCAGCAACTCGGCCAATGGTTCCTTCCAACTGGCTGTTTGAAGTTAACCAAACCATAGTGACGGTGACTTGTGCGTCTGCCCATTGAACCATCCAGTGCAGACGGTGGCTGATAATACATGATAATTTGCCTCCAATATGTTGGAAGAAAACCGGCTTCCCAAGCAGTGACTTGCTCATACTCAATAAACAGCTCATGCAGACGAGTGCGGCCCGTTGTGTTGATGTATACCAGGTCGCAAGAGACGGACGGTAAACACGACCGCAACTTCTAAGGCGGCACAGATAGATGAACCGGCCGTGGCGTTGTAAGTCGGTGCAGACAGGCAAGTTGTCCTCCTTGTTGTAAGCCGGCGTGGTCGCGAGAGACGGCCACGGTGTTGTAAGCCGGTGCGGTCGTGAGAGACGACCACGGTGTTGTAAGCCGGTGCGGGAGTCCGTTGAGTAACGACGACCACATGTGCCAAAAGATGTTGGCGTGTCTCCATCTCCGCGGTATAATATCACTTTTTGTCATAAATAACTGCCCTGCATAAACAATATTGCAGACCAAGGCAAAGATAAACTTGTTTTTTTTTTGACAAAAACAACATGTGGTGATAAAACAAACTTGGATGGATATCACCTGATTTGTTTGGACGACGGATGACCCGTTTATCACGACAAAGGTGGCTCAGGCAGACCAGCGACTCAATATAGTCCCGGTGGCTCAGGCAGACCGGCGACTTAATATAACCCCTATGGCTCAAGGCGGCCAGGGCGGCTCAACGCAGCTCCGGCGGGTTAATGTAGATTAAGCTGCACGGGCGGCGACTTGCACACACTTGTACCATCAGTGAGCAGGCACAGACACCGGTGCGTAATGATGCTGACATACACTTCATAGGCACAACATGGCACCACCTTTGCTGCACATGAAAATATACAGACCAAAATAATTGTTCCTTGATGAAAACAATATGTTTAATAAAATAAACTGGATGAACACCACCGTGCAGGAGCATACGGATGAATCAGCCATGGCATTGTAAGCTGGTGCAACCAGGCAAATTGTCCTCCTCGTTGTAAACCGGTGCGGTCGCGAGAGACGACCACGGTGTTTTAAGCCGGTGCGGTCGTGAAAGATGGCCACGACATTATAAGCCGGTGTGGTACGTATCTACGGTATAATGCCACTTTGTAGTAAATGGTTACCTGCATATAAAAAACACCGTAGAGCAGAGTAGTTGTGCTCGAATGAATTAATATGTGCTTTAACAATAAATAGGTTAAATAGCACCTGGTATTTTATCGGATGAATATGGATACTGATGGTGGATAACGTTGAACAGCATCCGACGACCGCCTAGACGCAGGTTGTCATTTGATTTTTGATGTGATGGCTTGTCCCTTGTGACCACGTGAGAGCTTCCTTGGAGGTCTCGTTCCAGTAGATGAATTCTTTTCTTGGCTTTCATGCTATAAGTCACAAATTGATGCCGTGTAGATGGAAATAATCCGGGGCGGCTCATAGGTCCTGCATCTGGCAGCTTTGGAGTAGAAAAGGCAGCGGCTCAAGGCCACTCGGTTGGTTGCAGGCTTGCAGCAACCCGGCGCCTTGCGGCAGAGGAAAACAACGCGTGTGGGCGCGAGGTGGACACCGCGGCTGCGGCCTGTGGCACGGTTAGCGAGGGCAGTTTGGACAGGGGTGACTCATCAGTGGCAAGCCCGAGAACGATCCGGACAGGAAATCAGACCCGCAGCCGTGGGCGGTTTGAGGCCGCGTAGATCGCAGCGGCAGCTGTGTTGGAGTTGTATCACATCGTATCGGTCAATGTCATTGTGTAGAAAACGGACCGCCCCTATTCCCTTGATTCCGATTCCACATGTATGGAAATCACAAATTGTGGGTCCTCTGATGGAAGGATTTGGCGAGATCGTCATGCGATTTGTGCTCCGCCGGGTTATCCTCGAGACTTGTTCCGCCCTGTTTTTCCACCGTGTTGTCCGACGAGATTATTTTTGATGAAATCCTTTACAACAAATTCGTGATCGGGCCCTAGTCAGGTCAGACGATAAGATACTTCCGTGGCGGCTCTTGATGAAGAACAAACCAGTCGGTCTTGCCAACGTGCGCGAGCTGACACAATCCTAATTTCTCAAATTTTCCTTCATCCAATGAACTGCAAGCTTCTCAATCCCTGAAGAAATCCCTCCAAGAACTTAACACTACCATGCGCGAGCCCTACGGTGGGCGCCAACTATCATGGAATTGTCACGGCAGATGTCCTTTGTGTCAGGACTTAGTCACGAGGGCAACGCATCTATGTGGTAGCTTGAGAGGGGTTGATCGGGATGAGAGACGCAACACACGAGACAAGGATTTAGACAGCTTCGGGCCCCGGGAAACATCATCCGGTAATAGCCCTACATGTTGTTTGAAGTTAGGTCTCATTATCATCACGATGGAGTCGCTGTAAACCGGCTCTCCTCTAGTTGTGTCTAGCCCTAGAGATTGTTTCTTTCTCTCTTGTCCCTCTTTGGGGTGCCCTACCCCTCCTTATATAAGTTAGAGGGGCGGGTTACATGTGGAGTCCAAATAGGATTAGGACTAGCCTATCTTCTACTACAAGCCGGATACAAGTCCGGGTCTTGATTCCTTGTAAGGAAGATATTCCTCACGCCTTTCCTCTTAAGCCGGCCTACCATAACGTAAGCCGGCCTTCTGGGCCTTGAGCCTCGTGGGCCCCCGGGTCTTGTTGCTCCTCTGATCCGCTTGCCAGGTCACCCATAAGTCGCCAGGATCGGGCGGGTCACTTAGTGTGTCGTCCAGCCAGAGTGGGTCATTAGTGAGTCGCCAAGTCCGGCCGGGTTATACTTCCGGCCGGGTTACGCCGCGGGGTATATCCCCGACATAACTCATTAGTCACATTGAGCTTATTATGATGATGTATTACCGAGTGGGCCCACAGATACCTCTCCGTCATACGGAGTGACAAATTCCAGTCTTGATTCGTGCCAACCCAACAGTCACTTTCGAAGATACCTGTAGTGCACCTTTATAGCCACCCAGTTACGTTGCGATGTTTGGTACACCCAAAGCATTCCTACGATATCCGGAGTTGCACAATCTCATGGCCTAAGGAAATGATACTTGACATTAGAAAAGCTCTTAGCAAACGAACTTCATGATCTTGTGCTATGCTTAGGATTGGGTCTTGTCCATCACATCATTTTCCTAATGAAGTGATCCCGTTATCAATGACATCCAATGTCCATGGTCAGGAAACCATAACCATCTATTGGTCAACAAGCTAGTCAACTAGAGGCTTACTAGGGACATGTTGTGGTCTATGTATTCACACATGTATTACTGGCTAATACAATTATAGCATGAACAATAGACAATTATCATGAAGAAGGAAATATAATAATAACCATTTTATTATCGCCTCTAGGGCATATTTCCAACAGATTCACCTCCCTCTCACCTTTGGGACCCGCAAAAACTACCGCACCAAGCTCGTCGACTTCGACATCGCCCAGATCGGCCTACCATACAACGCCATCTTGGGGTACCTGGCCTTGGCCCAGTTTATGGCAGTGACTCACCCTAGATACAACCTCATGAAGATGCCTGGCAGCAACGGTGTCCTCATGGTGGAGGAGGACACCAAAGACGCGCTGCACTCTCAAGCTCGCCTTCAGGTCAGCGGCATCCATGCTGCCTGGCGAGAAGGGGGATCCGGAGGCCCCAGAAGCAGCGCCAGCCAAGAAGAAGCAGTTGTTCTCCCAAGACCGAGCCGAGACGAAGAAAGTGTTGGTCAGTGAGGAGGGAACGGTCATCGCCACCTTCACCATAGGGGCTGGCCTCCCTCGGGACCAAGAGGAAGCCTTGGTCAACTTCCTGCGAGCCAACAAGGATGTATTCGCTTGGGAACCCAAACACCTGGCTGGGTTCCCAAGGGGAATAATCGAGCACCACCTGAAGGTATGCCCAAACATGCGACTAGTGAAGCAGCAGGCACGTCGTCAGTCCGCCGAGAAGCAGGCCTTCATCATCCAAGAAACCCGCAAGCTACAAGAAGCAGGGGTCATCAGGGAGGTACGATAACCGAGTGGCTGGCGAATCCCGTCATCATCCCCAAGAAAAAAGGAAAGGAGTGCATGTGCGTCGACTTCACCAACCTCAACAAGGCCTGCCCGCAAGATCCTTTCCCACTTCCGCGCATTGACTAGATCGTGCACTCCACCGCCGAGTGCGACCTGCTGTGCTTCTTGGATGCCTTCTTGGGCTACCACCAGATCAAGATGGTCCTGCAAGATGTGGAGAAGACGGCGTTCCTGACCCCCTACGGGGTGTACTGCTACACCTGCATGCCCTTCGGGCTGCGTAATGCCGGGGTAACTTTCCAGTGACTGATGCACATCACCCTGGGCTCGCAGCTCGGGAGAAACGCAGAGGCCTATGTTGACAATATAGTGGTGAAGTCTTGGGAGGCCGGGACACTGATAACATATCTGGAGGAGACGTTTGTCAGCCTGCACAAGGTGGATCTTCAGCTCAATCCAAAGAAGTGTGTGTTCGGGGTTCCCTGTGGCAAGCTGCTAGGCTTCTTGGTGTCACATAGAGGGATCGAGGCCAATCCAAAAAAGGTCAAGGCGATAGAGGACATGAGTCCCCCACAGACCCTGAAGGAGATGTAGAAGCTGGCGGGCTGCGTAACCTCGCTTGGGCGCTTCATTTCCAAGCTGGGGGAGTGCGCCCTCCCGTTCTTCAAGCTGATGAAAAGGAAGGAACTGTTCGAGTGGACCCCGGAGGCAGACGCAGCCTTTCAAGACCTCAAGAGATATCTGACCAGCCCGCCTATGATGGTGGCGCCACACCCTCTCGAGCCCTTGGCACTACTGGAATCCAGTTATTTGCCGGCTGACAGTTCTTTGCCGTCAGCTGGCTGACGGCAAAGAAGGTCTTTGCCGTCCGCTTACATAAAACGGACGGCAAAGAACTGGCGGATGGCAAAGAAGGTCTTTGCCATCAGCCAGTTCTTTGCCGTCAACT
>NC_041381.1:470218392-470243007 GCF_002162155.2 Triticum dicoccoides
GAAGAAGAAGAAGAAGAAGAAGAAGAAGAAGAAGAAGAAGAAGAAGAAGAGGAAGAAGAAGAGGAAGAAGAAGAAGAAGAAGAAGAAGAAGAAGAAGAAGAAGAAGAAGAAGAAGAAGAAGAAGAAGAAGAAGAAGAAGAAGAAGAAGAAGAAGAAGAAGAAGAAGAAGAAGAAGAAGAAGAAGAAGAAGAAGAAGAAGGAGAAGAAGAAGGAGAAGAAGAATAAAAGGAAGAAGAGGAATAAGAAGAATAGGAAAAATAGGAAAATAGAAGCAGAGGGGAAGAAGAAGAAAAAGACACGTTTTTATACTTTCTCATTTAGGGTTACGCCACGTTTTGTAGTTTCTTTCTTTTCTTTAGTTGAATGTATTTATACTGCTAGCTAGTTGACTAGTTTGCTGACCGAAAGAAGTTAAATTAGTTATTATATGAAATTCAACTAAAGTCAACATTTTTGATGACTAGTGCTACTAATAAATTCAACTAGAGACATCATATGTCCACAAGTGCATTGTTTTTTGAATGAGAAATGATAACTTGGTGTAGTTGATTATCTTCTGCTCAAAATTTCTTATGTTATAATGTTGTATGATAATTTTGTAAGGGTACTAATTGGTCTCTTCTGCTGCTTATCGGAGATGGGGGGAAGCCGCCACCACAGACTCTGCCTTGCCACACCGCAGTACGAGTTGGATGCTTTCGAGTTCTTCGGTATCATACTTGGGACTTCAGTATCATCCATGAGGCAGGTATATAAAAGGAGAGATCTCCCCTTCATCCATCTCATTATGATAACTCTGTTGTTTGCTACAACACTCATTGTTCCAAACTGCAGAGGCTGCCTGACACTTTTATGAACATGTTGGGTGAAGATTCGCCAAATAATGTGAAGCTGCGATAGGCCAGCAGCGGGTTTCGCAGGATGTGGGACATGGAGTTGGTGATCAAGGAGGGCCACATGTACTTGTGTCGTGGCTGGGCTAAGTTCTACCATGCCTACGACCTGCGGTTGGGGTACTTCCTTCTCTTCAGGTACGACGACGACGCCACCATGCTCATCGTGAAGGTGTTCAACGCGACTATGTGTCGCATGTGCTACGCTGACGACGATGATGCCAGTATGTTCTGCCTCTTCTTATTCCTCTACATTTGGCTTTGTCTTGCATCGATTGTTAACGGTCATTATTGCATTTGGATAGGCAATGGGAGCAGCAGCAGCGACACTGGCTACAGCCAAAGCAGCAGTGATTCTGGCTGCAGCAAAGATAGCAAGGAGGATGATCCGGATTGGAGTGGCGGGGAAGAAGAGGATCAGAGTGGGCATCGGGCTGAGGATGACCTAGCGATGGTGGTGGCTGACCAAGGGCAAGAGATGGTGGTGGCTGACCATGGGCAAGAGTTGGTGGTGGCTGAGGATGACCTAGCAATGGTCGTGCCTGTCCTGCCTGAAGATGGCCTCGCGATGGTGGTGGTGCCTGATAATGACCTCGCACCGGTGGTGGCGCCGGTGATCCCACATCTGGGCGACATGACCACGCCAATTGTGGTAGAAGACTACATCTCACTGCCTCCACCGCCTCGCCGCTCTTGGTGCATCAGGTTGAGGAAGGAGAAGGAGAAGAACAATGAGAACTGAACTATGTCAGGTATGTCAGATCTCCAAAATGATCTATATATACTTAGCTTTGTTTCCTCATAAATGACATAAGTTAGCTCTAAGTTAGCTCTAACATGCTTAGTTACCTATGTTAGCTGTAGTATGCTTAGTTACATATGTTAGCTCTAATATGCTAAGTTATCTCTACTATGCTTAGTTTCCAATAGGTTAGCTGCAAAATTACTTATGTTAGCACAAAATGACCAAGTTTACATAATAAGCTTATAGTCTTCTTCTTCTTCTTCTTCTTCTTCTTCTTCTTCTTCTTCTTCTTCTTCTTCTTCTTCTTCTTCTTCTTCTTCTTCTTCTTCCTCTTCTCCAAAATGACATAACTTAGCTCTAAGTTAGCTCTAAGTTACCTCTAATATGCTTAGTTCACTCAAAGGTGGCATAATTAGCTAGGTTGGCTCTATTTTACCTAAGTTGGCTCTAATATGCTAAGTTATCTCTAATATGCTTAGTTTCCTATAGGTTAGCTCCAAAATTACTTATGTTAGCACAAAATGACCAAGTTTACATAATATGCTTATAGTCTTCTTCTTCTTGTTGTTCTTCTTCTTATTATTATTCTTCTCCAAAATGACATAAGTTAGCTCTAAGTTAGCTCTAATATACTTAGTTTCCTATAGGTTAACTCCAAAATTACTTATGTTAGCACAAAATGATCAAGTTTACATAATAAGCTTATAGTCTTCTTCTTGTTGTTGTTCTTCTTATTGTTCTTTGCTACGTCTTGAGCTTGCGTTGGTTTTCCTCGAAGAGGAGAGGATGGTGCAGCAAAGTGTAGCGTAAGTATTTCCCTCAGTTTTGAGAACCAAGGTATCAATCCAGTAGGAGGCTCCTCAAAAGTCCCACGCATCTACACAAACAAACTGAGAACTTGCAACCAACGCAATAAAGGGGTTGTCAATCCCTTCACGGCCACTTGCGAAAGTGAGATCTATTAAAGATAGTAAGATAAGATAAATATATTTTTGGTATTTTATAAGATAGATGCAAAAAGTAAAGATGCAAATAAAGATAGATTGAAAGCAAATATGATAAGAGATAGACCCGAGGGCCATAGGTTTCACTAGAGGCTTCTCTCGAGATAGCATAAGTATTACGGTGGGTGAACAAATTACTGTCGAGCAATTGATAGAAAAGCGCATAGTTATGAGATTATCTAGGCATGATCATGTATATAGGCATCATGTCCATAACAAGTAGACCGACTCCTGCCTGCATCTACTACTATTACTCCACACATAGACCGACTCCTGCCTGCATCTAGAGTATTAAGTTCATAAGAAGAGAGTAACGCATTAAGCAAGATGACATGATGTAGAGGGATAAACACATGCAATATGATATAAACCCCATCTTGTTATCCTCGATGGCAACAATACAATACGTGTCTTGCAACCCTTTCTGTCACTGGGTAAGAACACCGCAAGATTGAACCCAAAGCTAAGCACTTCTCCCATGGCAAGAAAGATCAATCTAGTAGGCCAAACCAAACTGATAATTCAAAGAGACTTGCAAAGATAACTCAATCATACATAAAAGAATTCAGAGAAGATTCAAATATTATTCATAGATAAACTTGATCATAAACCCACAATTCATCGGATCTCGACAAACACACCGCAAAAAGAGATTACATCGAATAGATCTCCACAAGAGAGGGGGAGAACATTGTATTGAGATCCAAAAAGAGAGAAGAAGCCATCTAGCTAATAACTATGGACCCGTAGGTCTATGGTAAACTACTCACAACTCATAGGAGGAGTAAGGATGTTGATGTAGAAGCCCTCCATGGTCGATTCCCCCTCGGGCAGAGTGCCGGCGAAGGCTCCAAGATGAGATCTCGTGGATACAGAAGGTTATGGCGGTGGAAATTGTGTTTCATGGTGCTCCTGGATGTTTTCGGGTCCGTAGATATATATAGGAGGAAGAAGTACGTCGGTGGCTGCCCTAGGGGCCCCATGAGATAGGGGGCGCGCCCTACAGGGGGGGGGCGCCCCCCTATCTCGTAGGGCCCTCGGGAGCTTCTTGACTTGCACTCCAAGCTCTCCGGATCAGATTTGTTCCAAAAATTACGCTCCCGAATGTTTCATTCCGTTTGGACTCCGTTTGATATTCCTTTTCTTCGAAATACTGAAATAGGCAAAAAAACAGCAATATGGGCTGGGCATCCGGTTAGTAGGTTAGTCCCAAAAATGATATAAATATGTAAAATAAAGCCCATAAACATCCAAAAGGGGTAATATAATAGCATGGAACAATAAAAAATTATAGATACGTTGGAGACGTATCAAGCATCCCCAAGCTTAATTCCTACTCGTCCTCGAGTAGGTAAATGATAAAAAGAGAATTTTTGATGTGGAATGCTACCTAGCATAATTCATAATGTAATTTTCTTTATTGTGGCATGAATGTTCAGATCCAAATGAATACAAAATAAAACTTCATATTGACATAAGAAATAGTAACACTTCAAGCATACTAATCAAAGTAATCATGTCTTCTCAAAATAACATGGCTAAAGAAAGTTATCCCTACAAAATCATATAGTCTGGTTGTTGCTCTATATTCATCACACAAAGTATTTAATCATGCACAACCCCGATGACAAGCCAAGCAATTGTTTCATACTTTAATAATCTCAAACTCTTTCAACTTTCACGCAATACATGAGCGTGAGTGATGGACATAGCACTATATGTGGAATAGAATGGTGATTGTGGAGAAGACAAAAAAGGAGAAGATAGTCTCACATCAACTAGGCGTATCAACGGGCTATGGAGATGCCCATTAATAGATATCAATGTGAGTGAGTAGGGATTGCCATGCAACGGATGCACTAGAGCTATAAATATATGAAAGATCAACAAAAGAAACTAAGTGGGTGTGCATCCAACTCGCTTGCTCACGAAGACCTAGGGCACTTTTGAGGAAGCCCATCATTGGAATATACAAACCAAGTTCTATAATGAAAAATTCCCACTAGTATATGAAAGTGACAACATATGAGACTCCCTATCATGAAGATCATGGTGCTATTTTGAAGCATAAGTGTGGAAAAAGAGATAGTAGCATTGTCCCTTCTCTCTTTTTCTCTAATTATATTTTTTCCTTTTTCTTTTTCTTTTTCTCTTTTTTTTCTTTGGCCTTCTTTTTTTTCTTTTTGGCCTTTCTCTCCTTTTTCCTTTTTTTTCTTTTTTTTCCTTTTTTTGTAAAGTCCGAAGTCTCATCCCGACTTGTGGGGGAATCATAGCCTTCATCATCCTTTCCTCATGAGGACAATGCTCTAATAATGAAGATCATCACACTTTTATGGATTTACAACTCAAAGCTAGAACAAGATATGACTCTATATGAATGCCTCCGGCGGTGTACCAGGATATGCAATGAATCAAGAGCGACATGTATGAAAATTATGAAGGTGGCCTTGCCACAAATACGATGTCAACTACATGATCATGCAAAGAGCAATATGACAAAAGTAATGTGTGTCATATGAACGGAATGGTGGAAAGTTGCATGGCAATATATCTCGGAATGGCTATGGAAATGACATAATAGGTAGGTATGGTGGCTGTTTTGAGGAAGGAGTATGGTGGGTGTATGGTACCGGCGAAAACTGCGCGGCACAAGAGAGGATAGCAATGGTGGAAGGGTGAAAGAGTGCGTATAATCCATAGACTCAACATTAATCAAGAGAACTCATGTACTTATTGCAAAAATTTAGAAGTCAACAAAAACCAAAGCACTACGCGCATGCTCCTAAGGGGATAGATTGGTAGGAAAAGACCATCGCTCGTCCCCAACCGCCACTCATAAGGAAGACAATCAATAAATAAAATTGTGCTCCAACTTCATCACAAAGCGGTTCACCATACGTGCATGCTACGGGAATCACAAACTTCAACACAAGCATTTTTTAAATTCATAATCACCCAACTAGCATAACTTTAATACTACTACCTCCATATCTCAAAATAATTATCAAGCATCAAATTGATCATAGCATCCAATTCACTTTCTATGATAGTTTTTATTATACCCAACTTGGATGCTCATCAGTCTAGGACCAACTTTATGATCATAGCAAAAACCATGCTGTTCTAAATGACTCTCAAAATAATATAAGTGAAGCATGATAGACTAGCAATTTCTTCAAAATTAAGACACCACCGTGCTCTAAAAGATATAAGTGAAGCACTAGAGCAAAAACTATCAAGCTCAAAAGATATAAGTGAAGCACAAAGAGTATTCTAGCAAATTATAATCAAATAGGATTCTCCCAAAAGGTGTGTACAGCAAGGATGATTGTGGAAAACTAAAAAGCAAAGACTAATATAATACACGACGCTCCAAGCAAAACACATATCATGTGGCGAATAAAAATATAGCTCCAAGTAAACTTACCAATGAACGAAGACGAAAGAGGGGATGCCTTCCTGGGGCATCCCCAAGCTTAGGCTTTTGGCTATTCTTGAATATCTTGGGGTGCCATGGGCATCCCCAAGCTTAGGCTCTTGCCACCCTTTATTCCATAGTCCATAAAAGCTTTACCCAAAACTTGAAAACTTCACAACACAAAACTCAACAGGAAATCTTATAAGCTCCGTTAGTGAAAGAAAACAAAACCACCACATAAGGTACTGCAATGAACTCATTCTTTATTTATTTTGGTGTTAAACCTACTGTATTCCAACTTCTTTATGGTTCATAGACTGAATTACTAGCCATAGATGCATTGAAATAAGCAAACAACACACGAAAAACAGAATCTGTCAAAAACAGAACAGTCTGTAACAATCTGTAACTAACGCAAACTTCTGGAACTCTAAAAATCCTAAACAAATAGGAAGTCCTGGAAAATTTGTATATTGAACAGAAGTAAAAAAGAATGAATGCAAAAGCACATTCCTGTGATTTAACAAAATTATATTCGTGCGTGCAAAGTTTCTGTTTTTCAGCGGAATCAAATCAACTATCATCGTAGGTTATCCTATAGGTTCTACTTGGCACAAACACTAATTAAAAGATAAAAACACATCTAAACAGAGAGTAGATGCCAGATTTATTTCTAAACAGGAGCAAAAACAAAAAACATAAAGAAAAATTGGGTTGCCTCCCAACTAGCGCTATCGTTTAACGCCCCTAGCTAGGCATAAAAGCGAAGATAGATTTAACTAGTGACATCTTTAACACTAAATTCATAAGTAGCACGCATGATAGATTCATAAGGTAATTTGACTTTATTTCTTGGAAAGTGTTCCATGCCTTTCTTTAAGGGAAATTGGAATCTAATGTTCCCTTCCTTCATATCAATAATCGCACTAATCGTTCTAAGGAAAGGTCTACCGAGAATAATAGGGCAAGAGAGATTGCAATCTATATCAAGAACGATAAAATCTACGGGCACCAAATTTCTATTTGAAACAATAAGAACATCATTGATCCTTCCCATAGGCTTTTTAATGGTGGAATCCACAAGGTGCAAATTTAAAGAGCAATCATCAAGATCATGGAAACCTAGAATATCTCATAAAGTTTTCGAAATCATGGAAACGCTAGCACCCAAATCACACAAAGCAAAACACTCATAATCTTTAATTCTAATCTTTATAGTAGGTTCCCACTCATCATTAAGTTTTCTAGGTATAGAAACTTCCAAATTAAGTTTTTCATCATAAGATTGCATCAAGGCATCAACAATATGTTTGGTAAAAGCTTTATTTTGACTATAAGCATGAGGAGAATTAACAACGGATTGCAACAAGGAAATACAACCTTTTAAAGAGCAATTATCATAATAAAATTCCTTGAAATCCGAGATAGTAGGTTCAATATTATTAGACGTTGAGGATTCTCCAATCTCTCTTTTACCAAATTTAACATCAAGATCTAAAGATTCCGAATTTTTGGGACGCCTTCTAGGCAAAGTTGATTCATCATCACTCCCATAATCATCAAAATTCATATTGCAAAACATAGATCTAATCGGAGACGCATCAATAACTTTAAGATCATCATCATTATTTTCACGGAGACTAGAAGAACACGCTTTTATAAAGCTTTCTTTTTTAGCACGCAATCTAGCGGTTCTTTCCTTGCACTCGTCAATGGAAATTCTCATTACTTTGAGACTCATTGATATCATGCTTAGGAGAAGAAGATCCAAGTTTAAGGGAATTAACATCAAGTGAAAGTCTATCAATGTTCCTAGCCAAATCATCAACTTTGAGCAATTTTTCTTCAAGCAAAGCATTAAAATTCTTTTGACAAATCATAAATTCTTTTACACTATTCTCAAAATCGGAGGGCATCTTATTAAAATTACCATAAGAATTATTGTAGGAATTTCCATAATTATTAGAGGGATTACTAGGGAACGATCTAGTATTAAAATTTCCTCTATAGGCATTGTTTCCAAAACTATTCCTACCAACAAAATTCACATCCATAGATTCATTATTATTGGTATTCAAGAAGTCACACAACTTGGTATTATCTTGTGCCATGGCAACAAGTAATCCAACACACAAGCAAACAGAAAAACGGCAAGCGAAAAAGAGAGAAGGAGATTGGGAAAGAGAGGGCGAATAAAACGGCAAGGGTGAAGTGGGGGAGAGGAAAACGAGAGGCAAATAATGTAAATGCGAGGGAGATGGGTTTCTGATGGGTACTTGGTATGTCTTGACTTGAGCGAAGACCTCCCCGGCAACGGCGCCAGAAATCCTTCTTGCTACGTCTTGAGCTTGCGTTGGTTTTCCTTGAAGATAAGAGGGTGATGCAGCAAAGTGTAGCGTAAGTATTTCCCTTAGTTTCAAGAACCAAGGTATCAATCCAGTAGGAGGCTCCTCAAAAGTCCCACGCACCTACACAAACAAACTGAGAACTCGCAACCAACGCAATAAAGGGGTTGTCAATCCCTTCACGGCCACTTGCGAAAGTGAGATCTATTAAAGATAGTAAGATAAGATAAATATATTTTTGGTATTTTATAAGATAGATGCAAAAAGTAAAGATGCAAATAAAGATAGATCGAAAGCAAATATGATAAGAGATAGACCCGGGGGCCATAGGTTTCACTAGAGGCTTCTCTCGAGATAGCATAAGTATTACGGTGGGTGAGCAAATTACTGTCGAGCAATTGATAGAAAAGCGCATAGGTATGAGATTATCTAGGCATGATCATGTATATAGGCATCACGTCCATAACAAGTAGACCGACTCCTGCCTGCATCTACTACTATTACTCCACACATAGACCGACTCCTGCCTGCATCTAGAGTATTAAGTTCATAAGAACAGAGTAACGCATTAAACAAGATGACATGATGTAGAGGGATAAACACATGCAATATGATATAAACCCCATCTTGTTATCCTTGATGGCAACAATACAATACGTGTCTTGCAACCCTTTCTGTCACTGGGTAAGAACACCGCAAGATTGAACCCAAAGCTAAGCACTTCTCCCATGGCAAGAAAGATCAATCTAGTAGGCCAAACCAAACTGATAATTCAAAGAGACTTGCAAAGATAACTCAATCATATATAAAAGCATTCAGAGAAGATTCAAATATTATTCATAGATAAACTTGATCATAAACCCACAATTCATCGGATCTCGACGAACACACCGAAAAAAGAGATTACATCGAATAGATCTCCACAAGAGAGGGGGAGAACATTGTGTTGAGATCCAAAAAGAGAGAAGAAGCCATCTAGCTAATAACTATGGACCCGTAGGTCTGTGGTAAACTACCCACAACTCATCGTAGGGGCAAGGATGTTGATGTAGAAGCCCTCCGTGGTCGATTCCCCCTCCGGCAGAGTGCCGGCGAAGGCTCCAAGATGAGATCTCGCGGATACAGAAGGTTACGACGGTGGAAATTGTGTTTCGTGGTGCTTCTGGATATTTTCGGGGTCCGTAGGTATATATAGGAGGAAGAAGTACGTCGGTGGCCGCCCGAGGGGCCCACGAGACACTGGGCGCGCCCTACAGGGGGCGTGGCCCCCTATCTCATGGGGCCCTCGGGAGCTTCTTGACTTGCACTCCAAGCTCTCTGGATCAGATTTGTTCCAAAAATCACGCTCCAAAGGTTTCATTCCGTTTGGACTCCGTTTGATATTCCTTTTCTTTGAAATACTGAAATAGGCAAAAAAACAGCAATATGGGCTGGGCCTCCGGTTAGTAGGTTAGTCCCAAAAATCATATAAATATGTAAAATAAAGCCCATGAACATCCAAAAGGGGTAATATAATAGCATGGAACAATCAAAAATTATAGATACGTTGGAGACGTATCATTCTTCTTCTTATTCTTCTCCAAAATGACATAAGTTAGCTCTAAGTTAGCTCTAATATACTTAGTTTCCTATAGGTTGACTCCAAAATTACTTATGTTAGCACAAAATGACCAAGTTTACATAATAAGCTTATAGTCTTCTTCTTATTATTCTTCTAGTATTCTTCTAGTATTCTTCTTCTTCTTCATTTTCTTCTAGGTTAGCTCCATTTTACTTAAGTATGCTTACTTCTTATAGTCTTCTTTTTCTTCTTCATTTTCTTCTTCTTCTAACATCTTGTTTATCATTTTGCAGATTTGATTTAATTCACGGAAGCTTGCATGGATGGAGTTCTTCTTTACCATTTGTGATTTTATTTTGTATCAATGAACTTGCATGGTTGGAGTTTGGTTATATATGGATGGATGGATAACGGTGTTGGATGAACAATGTGAAACTTTTGTAATATGTAAGGATGCATGGAACTATATATGTGTTGGTTATGTATGTATATATGATGAAACTTGTGTGTTGGATATGCTTATTGTGTATATATG
The DNA here is from genome assembly GCF_002162155.2 of Triticum dicoccoides. Classification (NCBI taxonomy): domain Eukaryota; kingdom Viridiplantae; phylum Streptophyta; class Magnoliopsida; order Poales; family Poaceae; genus Triticum; species Triticum dicoccoides. Next base: position 470,228,894 of record NC_041381.1, read on the forward strand.
TATATCTGTGTATATCTATGAATTGTTGTCAAATTGAATGAATTAAATTAAAAACAGGGTTGTACAGGCTCTTTGCCGTCAGCTAGCTGACGGCAAACATGCCACGTGGCAGATACCTGTGATTCCTGGGACTGGCATGTTTGAGCACTTTGTCGTCTGCCAGCGGACGACAAAGACCTCTTTGCCATCTGCTGGTTGATGGAAAAGCACGCCGTTAACCCCTAATGGCTCTCACCCCACCTCACTGTCGTCCACAATCGTTGCCGTCTGCTGGCCACCAACGGCGGACGGCACAACCCTTTGTCGTCTGTTTCCAGGAAGCGGACGGGAAAGAAGGTCTTTGTTGGCACGTGTTCAGACGGACGGTTTGCCGTCTGCTGGCAGATGGCAAAGGAGTTTGTCATCCGTGACCCATGCCTTTGCGGCAAAGAAGTGGATTCCAGTATGTGGTGCTCTATCTAGCAGCCATCCCTCACTCAGCCAGCGTCGCCCTGGTAGTGCTTAGGAAGGAGCGCCCGTCCAAGAAACCTCGACAGGATGCACAACCATCGAGCCAGGCACAGCACCCTCAGGACAATGTGCCTGGGGCCTTGACCGACCCGATGGTCGACACTCCTCCCGAGGCCGCGGTCGACCCCGGGGCCACTGGGACTCCCAAGGGCGGACCTCGCGAAGCCATGGAAGATCCGCGCCCTCGTGAAGAACAAGACTCTGATGATGCCTCCCCCCTCGTCAAGCACCCTGTATACTTCGTCAGCATGGTACTAAGGGAGGCACGGGCGCGTTACCCCATGCCTCAGAAACTCCTACTCGCGCTCCTAGTCGCCTCCCGAAAACTGTGCCGCTACTTTCAAGGTCACCCTAATGCCGTCGGACGAGTTGCTGAATGGAACATCGAGCTTCAGGCGTTCAATCTCGAGTTCAGCACCACCAGGGTCATCAAGTGTGCGGCCCTCGCGGACTTCGTGGCCGAGTGGACTGACACTCCCGACCACGGAGTAAGCGAGGACCGCCCCCTCTTGCCAGGAGACGAGGAACCAGACGGTCGGATCATGTACTTTGACGAGGCATTTGTGCGACAAGGCGCAGGAGCAAGGGTCGTCCTCATCTCACCCACCAAGGAAAAGCTCTACTACGCGGTGCAGCTCTGCTTCCAGCAGGGCAAGAAGGTCTCCAACAACATTGCAGAATTCTAAGGCCTGCTCGCCGGACTCAGGGCCGCGGCAGCACTGGGGGTGAAGCGCCTCACTATCAAGGGCGACTCTCAGCTCCTCGTTAACTTCTCCAACAAGGAGTACACGCCTAAGGACGAGCACATGGAGGCGTACCTAGAAGAGGTGTGCAAGATGGAGAAGTGGTTCATGGGCGTGGAGCTGCATCACGTGCCGCGCGGAACGAACAAGGAATAAGATGACATTGCCAAGAGAGCCTCCCGCAAGCTCCCTCAAGAGCCGGGGGTGTTTGAGGAGCATATCTTCAAGCCGTCTACGACTCCCCATGCCACGACTCCAGTACCGCCTCAGGAGGACTTGCCCCAGACACCTGAGACGGGCGCCCTAGCATGTGGCCACCCCTCAAGGGCCCGCCTACTGCTTGCACTCGAGCCTCAGGAGGGGTGTTGTACCGAGGACTTCAGGGTGTACCTGCTTCAAGGGACCTTGCCAGAGAAGGAGGAGGACGCCGAGCACATAGCCCGTCAAGCCACCGCGTACTGCATCCAGGATGGTGAGTTATATCGCAAAAGGCCAAATGACGTTTCATTGTAGTGCATCTCCAGGGAGCAGGGGCTCGAGCTGCTAGCGGACATACATGGTGGGAGCTACGGGCATCATTCCTCATCATGCACTCTGGTGGGCAAGGCATTCCGCAGCGGCTTCTACTGGCCCACTGCGCTTAACGACGCCACAGAGTTGGTGCGCTCCTATGAAGCATACCAGTTCCACGCCAAGAAAATCCACCAGCCCGCGCAGGTGATGACCCACAAGTGTAGGGGGTCTATCGTAGTCCTTTCAATAAGTAAGAGTGTCAAACCCAACGAGGAGCAGAAGGAAATGACAAGCGGTTTTCAGTAAGGTATTCTCTGCAAGCACTGAAATTATCGGTAACAGATAGCTTTGGGATAAGGTAATTTGTAACGGGTAACAAGCAATGAAAGTAAGTAAGGTGCAGCAAGGTGGCCCAATCCTTTTTGTAGCAAAGGACAAGCCTGGACAAATTCTTATATAGAAAAGAGCGCTCCCGAGGACACATGGGAATTATCGTTAAGCTAGTTTTCATCACGCTCATCTGATTCGCGTTCGTTACTTTGATAATTTGATATATGGTTGGACTAGTGTTTGGGCACTGCCCTTTCTTGGACAAGCATCCCACTTATGATTAACCCCTATTGCAAGCATCCGCAACTACAAAAGAAGTATTAAGGTAAACCTAACCATAGCATGAAACATGTGGATCCAAATCAGCCCCTTACAAAGCAACGCATAAACTAGGGTTTAAGCTTCTGTCACTCTAGCAACCCATCATCTACTTATTACTTGCCAATGCCTTCCTCTAGGCCCAAACAATGGTGAAGTGTCATGTAGTCGACGTTCACATAACACCACTAGAGAAAGATAACATACATCTCATCAAAATATCGAACGAATACCAAATTCACATGACTACTTATAGCAAGACTTCACCCATGTCCTCGGGAACAAACATAACTACTCACAAATCGTATTCATGTTCATAATCAGAGGGGTATAAATATGCATTAAGGATCTGAACATATGATCTTCCACCGAATAAACCAGCTAGCATCAACTACAAGGAGTAATCAACACTACTAGCAACCCGCAGGTACCAATATAAGGTTTTGGGACAAAGATTGGATACAATAGATGAACTAGGGTTTGAGAGGAGATGGTGCTGGTGAAGATGTTGATGGAGATTGACCCCCTCCCGATGAGAGGATCAATGGTGATGATGATGGTGATGATTTCCCCCTCCCAGAGGGATGTTTCCCCAGCAGAACAGCTCCGCCGAAGCCCTAGATTGGTTTCGCCAAGGTTCCGCCTCGTGGCAGCGGTGTTTCATCCCGAAAGCTTGCTTATGATTTTTTCCAGGGTAAAAGACTTCATATAGCAGAAGATGGTCACCAGAAGGCTGCCAGGGGCCCACGAGGCAGGGGGCGCCCAGGGGGTAGGGCGCGGCCCCCACCCTCGTGGACGGTGGGTGGCCCCCCTCTGGTATTTCTTCCGCTCAGTATTTTTTATTAATTCCAAAAATGACTTTCATGGAGTTTCAGGACTTTTGGAGTTGTGCAGAATAGGTCTCTAATATTTGCTCCTTTTCCAGCCCAAAATTCCAGCTGCCGGCATTCTCCCTCTTCATGTAAACCTTGTAAAATAAGAGAGAATAGGCATAAGTATTGTGACATAACATGTAATAACAACCCATAATGCAATAAATATCGATATAAAAGCATGATGCAAAATGGACGTATCAACTCCCCCAAGCTTAGACCTCGCTTGGCCTCAAGCGGAAGCCGATACCGAAAAATGTGTCCACATGTTTAGAGATAGAGGTGTCGATAATAATAAAATACGGACATGAGGGCATCATGATCATTCGTATAACAACAACAACATATATATATATATATATATATATATATATATTGTCATATGATTTCTTACGCTCAAGTAACAATCTATTCACAATGTCAAGTATGAATCAGAAACTTCATTGAGAACTAACAAACTACAATCTCGGTCATTGAAGCAATTGCAATTTATCATAACATTGGAAAGAGTCAATATAAGAGCTTTTCAGCAAGTCCACATACTCAACTATCATTTAGTCTTTCACAATTGCTAACACTCACGCAATACTTATGGGTATGAACTTTTAATCGGACATAGAGAAAGATAGGGGCTTATAGTGTTGCCTCCCAACCTTTTACCTCAAGGGTAATGTCAACAATAATAGTTCATGCTAACTTACATCCAATTGGATATATATGTATCAGGATCTTTCCAACTAGAGGTGCTTGCCAAAGGATAAAATGTAAAAAGGAAAGGTGAAGATCACCATGACTCTTGCATAATGCATAAGACGAAAGTAAAAGATAGGCCCTTCCAGAGAGAAGCAGAGGTTGTCATGCGCTTTTATGGTTGGATGCACGAAATCTTAATGCAAAAGAACGTCGCTTTATATTGCCACTTGTGATATGGACCTTTATTATGCGGTCCATTGCTTTTGTTGCTTCCATATCACAAGATTGTATAAAGCTTATTTTATCCACACTAATAAGTCATACATATTTAGAGAGAAATTTTTTGTTGCATGCAAGATGAGAACTCACTTGAAGGATCTTACTCAATCCATAGGTAGATATGGTGGACTCTCATGGCAAACTGGGTTTAAGGATATTTGGAAGCACAAGTAGTGTCTCTACTTGGTGCAGGGAATTTGGCTAGCATGAGGGGGAAAGGCAATCTCAACATGTTGGATGATCCATGACAATATACTTTATTTTGGATATAAGAAAACATAACCCATTACATTGTCTTCCTTGTCCAACATCAACTCTTTAGCATGTCATATTTTAATGAGTGCTCACAATCATAAAAGATGTCCAAGATAGTATATTTATATGTGAGAACCTCTCTTTCTTTATTACTTCCTATTAATTGCAACGATGACCAAAACTATATTTGTCAACTCTCAACAACTTTTATTCATCATACTCTTTATATGTGAAGTCATTACTCTCCATAAGATCAATTATATCTATTTATTTCTTTTTATTCTTTCTTTTATTCCCTCAAGATCATAGCAAGATAATCAAGCCCTTGACTCAACACTAATCTTTATTATATATAGCTCACAGACTTGATTACATAGAAGGATCATAAGGCAAAACTCAAAACTAAATCATACCAAAACTTTATTCTGCTAAATCAAGATATTACTAAAAGGAACGAACTAAGAAAAACGGTAAAGATAGGAGTGTGATGGTGATACGATACCGGTGCACCTCCCCCAAGCTTGGCAGCTGCCAAGGGGAGTGGCCATACCCAAGTGTTTATGTCCCCTTCTTCGGAGGTGGTGATGATGGACTTGTTAATGGTGGATAGTCGCATCGAGCGTAGGAGCTCTTCCAATTTGAGGATAATGCCCTTGAGTGCGACGATATGATCCTTCAACAAAATATTTTCACGTGTGAGATACTTCTTTTGTATGTGAGCTAACTCAATCATCTTGAAAGCTTCAATCTCAGTTGGGGTAAAGAGGTCGGGAAGAGGTCGGATGTCTTCTTCTTCTCCCGCTAGAGCTTGATCCTCCATAAACTTCTTGATCCTATCCTCCTTATTGATCTCCCCGGGTTCTTCTCTCTTCAGCTCCATGTTCATCAGCCAAGCATCGTTGCCTTCATTGTTGGAGGAGGGTGATGGCATGATGCCTGGCCTTGACAAATCTGACAGAAAATAGCTCAAAACAAAGACAGAGGATATTTGCATGATACGGTGGTCAAAACCTTTGGGAGATTATATAATGAATTTTTACCGACCAAAAGAAGTATCGTGCAGGAAAATGGAGTCCGGATAGCACACTAGCTGCCCACGAGGTAGGGGGTGCGCCCAGGGGGGTAGGGCGCGCCCTCCACCCTTGTGAACACCTCGTGTCCTTCCCGGACTACTTCTTATTTTCCTATTTTCTTAAATATTCCAAAATGGAGAAAAAAATGCTATTAGAACTGTTTTGGAGTCGGTTTACTTACCGTACCACATACCTATTCCTTTTCGAAGTCTGAGACATTCCGGAAAGTGTCCCTTATGTATTCCTCCGGGGTTACGGTTTCAATAACATTAGTTTCAACATCTATGGGATTACCTGAGATATAATGTTTGATCCTTTGACTGTTCACCACCTTTGGACTTGTGCCTTCGAAGTTGTTGATTTTTATGGCACCGGAACGATAGACCTCCTCGATAACGTAAGGGCCTTCCCATTTAGAGAGAATTTTTCCAGCAAAAAATCTTAAACGAGAGTTGAAGAGCAACACATAATCACCTACATTAAACTCACACTTTTGTATCCTTTTGTCATGCCATCTTTTAACTTTTTCTTTAAACAGTTTGGCATTCTCATAGGCTTGAGTTCTCCATTCATCAAGTGATCTAATGTCAAATAACCTCTTCTCACCGACAAGTTTGAAATCATAATTGAGCTCTTTGATGGCACAATATGCCTTATGTTCTAGTTCGAGAGGTAAGTGACATGCTTTTCCATAGACCATTTTATATGGAGACATACCCACGGGATTTTTATATGCAGTTCTATAAGCCCATAATGCATCATCAAGTTTCTTGGACCAATTCTTTCCAGATCTATTAACAGTCTTTTGCAAAATTAATTTGAGCTCTCTATTACTCAGTTCTACTTGACCACTAGATTGTGGATGATATGGAGATGCAATTCTATGATTAACATCATACTTAGCAAGCATCTTACGAAAAGCACCATGAATAAAATGTGAACCACCATCAGTCATTAAGTATCTAGGGACTCCAAATCTTGGAAAAATAACTTCTTTAAGCATCTTAATAGAGGTGTTATGATCAGCACTACTAGTTGGAATAGCTTCTACCCACTTAGTAACGTAATCAACAGCAACTAAAATATGTGTATAACCATTAGAGGAAGGAAACGGTCCCATATAATCAAAGCCCCAAACATCAAATGGTTCAATAACAAGAGAATAATTCATAGGCATTTCTTGACATCTACTAGTATTACCAATTCTTTGATATTCATCACAAGACAAGACAAACTTACGGGCATCCTTGAAGAGAGTAGGCCAATAAAAAACCAGATTGCAATACCTTATGTGCAGTTCTATATCCAGCGTGGTGTCCTCCATATGCCTCAGAGTGACACTTGCCTAGGATCTGTTCCTGTTCATGCTCAGGTACACAACGTCTAATAACACTATCTACTTCTTTATAAAGGTGTGGGTCATCCCAGAAGTAATGTCTTAAATCATAGAAAAACTTTTTCTTTTGCTGGTATGTGAAACTAGGTGGTATGAATTTAGCAACAATGTAATTAGCATAATCAGCATACCATGGAGCAGTATGAGAAGCATTATGACAGCTAATTGTTCATCAGGAAAGCTATCACCAATAGGTATTGGGTCATCAAGAACATTCTCTAACCTAGAAAAGTTGTCTGCAACGGGGTTCTCAGCTCCCTTTCTATCAATAATATGCAAATCAAATTCTTGTAGTAAGAGAACCCATCTAATAAGTCTAGGTTTAGCATCTTTCTTTTCCATAAGATATTTAATAGCAGCATGATTAGTGTGAACAGTTACTTTAGAGTCAACGATATAAGGTCTAAACTTATCACAAGCAAATACAATTGCTAAAAATTCTTTTTCAGTAGTAGCATAATTTCTCTGGGCACTATCTAGAGTTTTACTAGCATATTGGATAACATTGAGTTTCTTATCAACTCTTTGTCCTAGAACAGCACCTACAGCATAATCACTAGCATCACACATAATTTCAAAGGGTAAGTTCCAATCAGGTGGCTGAACAATAGGTGCAGAAATCAAAGCTTTCTTAAGTATTTCAAATGCTTCTACACAATCATCATTGAAGACAAAAGGAATATCTTTTTTGTAATAGATTAGTCAGAGGCCTAGAAATTTTAGAGAAGTCTTTAATGAACCTCCTATAAAAACCGGCATGACCAAGGAAACTTCTTATACCTTTAATGTCCTTAGGACATGGCATCTTTTCAATAGCATCAACCTTAGCTTTATCAACTTCAATACCTCTTTCAGAAATTTTATGCCCCAAGAAAATGCCTTCATTAACAATAAAGTGGCACTTCTCCCAATTCAAGACAAGACTAGTGTCTTCGCATCTCTGCAAAACTCGTTCAAGGTTGCTCAAGCAATCATCAAAAGAAGATCCATAAACAGAGAAATCATCCATGAAAACCTCAACAATCTTTTCACAAAAGTCAGAGAATATAGCCATCATACATCTTTGAAAGGTAGCAGGTGCATTACATAAGCCAAAAGGCATATGTCTATAAGCAAATGTACCGAAAGGGCAATTAAAAGTGGTCTTTTCTTGATCCTCTGCTGACACAGGTATTTGAGAGAAACCAGAGTAACCGTCTCGAAAGCAAAAATATGTATGTTTGGATAATCTTTCTAGCATTTGATTAATAGAAGGTAATGGGTAATGATCCTTTTTAGTAGCTTTATTTAGTTTGCAAAAATCAATTACCATCCTATAACCTGTAACAATTCTTTGTAGGATCAATTCATCTTTATCATTAGGAACGACAGTAATACCTCCCTTCTTAGGGACACAATGGACAGGACTTACCCACTAACTATCAGCAACGGGATAAATTATACCTGCCTCTAGGAGCTTTACACTAGTAGAAAACTGGCCATTCAAACCGGTTCGTGAGGGCTATTTGTCCCGGTTCCCAAACTGCGACTAAAAGGTCGTAACTAAAGCCCTACACCTTTAGTCCCGGTTCGATCGGGAACCGGGACAGATGGGGCTCCACGTGGCTGGAGCGGCTTGCCCAGGCAGGGGGGCCTTTTGTCCCAGTTGGTGCCACCAACCGGGACCAAAAGGCTTCCACGCGTTAGCAGTTCAGTGGATGTGTTTTTTTTCTGGAAGGGGGGTGGGGGGTTTTGGGGGTTTTGTAGGGTTAATTTAGGGGTTTCATATATTGTGTTAGCTCGCTAATAGAGATGAGTGTCCTCTCTTATCTCTGTGCTTGGTCGATGCTACGTATAGACTCGACACGCTAGCTAGCTAGTAAGCAAATGAAGGAAACCATTAAGTACAGAAGATCATCGTGAACATATACACAGAGAGAAGTGATCGGCATCTCCTTCTCTGATAGATTGGTCGAACAACAAGTTTTCGTATATCTATCTGACGCTACTGGCTACATATATATATACAATATAAGATATCTTACGTCCCCTAACATCTGAACTCAACTTCCACATGGTATTCTCCGTGTTTGTCGATGACGTGGTCAAGAAAGAATCCTGCCAATTCCTCTTGAATTGCTCATATGCGATCTTGTGATAGGGGTTCATCCCGCATCTGCCACATCTAATTTCAAGAAGGGGGTCAATACATATATATGAATGAAACTGAACACAAATGATGGTAACAAAATAAAATTGTGAATATTATTGCTTACGCACTTCATATTGTTGTTTAGAGTAGCCCCGCTCACAGGTTGTGTGGTGGATGAACTTGCAAATGTAGTATCCACAAAAATCATTCCCGTGTTCCTGCCACAACCACTTTACAAGAAATAGAGGTCAATCAAACTGATAAGAAAGCATGCTAAATGGTATTGATGAAACTAGCTAGAATCAATGGGAGATGCGTGGAACTAGCTAGTAGCTAGTACTTACTTTCGGGTGGTCAAATCGCAGTTGCGCCGGCAGTCCTGGGGCTTGTGCGGTGAACTTTTTCCAAACCCTGCCAGACAAAGAAAACAATTACTTGATATCAGGAAATGAACAAAGTTGCCGATATGGTGCGATAATGATCGATTGAACTTGCTTCTCGAGCATTTTAGTCATGGTCGCATACTCCTCCGGATCTTTTCGCTTGGAGTCTATGACGGTTACTAGTCCTTGCCTCAAGCTTAATCTCTAGCAAAATAAAGTGGAATCTGCGCATGCATGCATAACTCATCAATTACATTACTATAACCTCGAGTAATAAGGGAAACCGAATATGCACAAGACAGTAACACTCACTTGTATTCGTAAGGAAAGAGTATTGTAGCTTTGTTTTGATTTCAAAGTAACGATGCGAGCAACTTGGCCTCGGTTTCTCTGGCAGAATGTTTAACACTCCATTCATCCATGAGATTTGTCTTAATGAACCCAATATCACCTACTTGTCTTTTCTTCAATTCGGCGATCTTCAATCTGCATAATATAGTGAGGATAATTATATATACATGCAATGAAAGGGCTGAGCTATATACAGAGACTTAATGAATTACAAAGAAGTAGTACTTACAGACAGTAGCAAGTGATGATTGTTTTATTGAGGGCCTTTTGATTGAAAAGCTGGAAGAACTCCTCATATGGAACTAAAAACACGTCAATTCCAACGAGGTCGTGCTCCTCTTTAACCAATAGCGACAAAGTATTTTTCCCAGACTTCCTGCAGATGTCCATGTACCAATCATGGAATCTTCGCATCATCGTTGTTAGGGAAGTACCAGGTCTAACGAGAGGCTTCCCGTGCTTGAATCTTAACGTATCCACCTCCATTGTTCCAAAAATTATTGCATCCTCGTCGGTCATGTAATCTCCAGGATTGGTACCGGGCAGCACCCCCGGAAGATTAGCGACGATATCGCTAGACACATTGAGCGGGGGGCACGATTTCTTTGCTTGTTCGCCGAGCTGGGGAATTTGTTTCCCTTTTGTTCGTTCTGCTAGCCTCCCGCCTCTGGTTGTCCCGCTAGACACGGTAGCCGCCGGAGCTTTCGTTGCTGAAGAGGCGGAGCAGCCAAAGGCAGACTGCTACGACGCGCCTAGGCAGCCAGAGCGGCGGCGTATGTGTTCTGCCGTCGCTTACGAGGCAACATAGGAGGAGGCGGGCTGCTCAGACGCGCCGGAGCAGGCGGACAAGGAGGTAGAGTACTGCCACCCTCACGCGTCGGAGCAGGAGGCGGGCTGCTTGGACGCGCCGGAGCAGGCGGAGAAGGACGTGGAGTACTGCCGCCCTCACGCGCCGGAGCAGGAGGCGGAGTGCCCAGCTGACTAGGAGGGGCCGTGAAGTTCAAAAGCTTGATGTGCTCCTTCTGCCATAGACACGGAGTATGCATAGCAAGACCCAGCTGAGTCTCCCCATCACCTGTAGGGTGGTCAAGCTGGAGCTCCTAAAATTCCTCCATTATTTCGTCCGCCATCACAATAGCATAGCCTTGTGGAATTGGACTGCAGTGAAAAGTTGCTCTGGGTGAAGGAGGGAACACAGAGCCGACAACCGCCTTGACTTTGAGCTGAAGCCATTGCATCATAAGATGGCACTGGTGTGAATCCGTGATAAAATCCACGGGGTAGCTAGGACCCGTCAAGTCAGGCTGCTGAACGAGCTCGATGGAAGCCATGTTGCTTCTCCGCTGAGATGGCGGGGTAGCTTCTGGGGTAGCATCTTGGGCAGGATCTCGCAGCTGCTGGTTCTCAACATCTCGTTCCTCTAGCTTTCTTACCCTTGCCTTAAGCTCCTGCAATTCACTTAGCTCCACTTTCCTCCTCCTCTCTTGGGTTTTGTAACCGCCTGCATCAGGAAACCCAACCTTCCACGCAACGGAGCCTAGCGTGCCTCTTGTTCATCCAAGGTGCTCAGGATTCACGAGGGCCCTTGTGAGCTTGTCGTTCTCTTTGTCGGGAACGAACTTCCCTTCCCGCACTTAGTTGATTGCTTTCCGAAGCTTCGTGACGGGTGCTACACACTGCTTGTCCGTCTAGCAGCACTTCCCTGTTTCAGGATCCAATGTTCCACCAGCCCCGAAGAACCAAGTCCTACAACAGTCTAGCCAGTGCTATGTCTCTGGTTCGACCCCTTTAGCAATCAGGTCCTACTCGGCCTTGTCCCACAATGGTCGGGCTTTGAGGTAGCCACCTGACCCCATGCGATGGTAATACTCCTTCTTTGCAGCATTTATCTTGTTAGTCACTGACATCTTCTTACTCCTCTCCGATGTCTTGTTGGCCACAAATGCGGGCTAGTGATCTCTTATCTTCTCAAATCGGCCAGTGAATTCTGGAGTCTTGTCTTGGTCGACATACGTTGTTTTCAACTCATTCTTCCACCTCCTGAATAGATCTGCCATCTTCTTGAGAGCATGGGACTTGATCAATGGCTCTATAACTGGATTCTCCGTATCCTCCTCTTCCGGCAGGGTGAAATTTACCTTCAACGCTTTCCAAAGATCTTCTTTCTGTCTATCTTCGACAAAAGAAACTTGAAGAAGCTCTTCCTTCTTAGGCTCATTCCATAGCTCGATGTTGATCAGGATCATGTCCCTAACAAGAACCCCGCACTGAGCAGAAAATGCTTCTTTGGTCCGGAGGGGTTTAATCGGTTGGCCATCGCGCGTGATTTCTGTGATCATGAACCTTTCATCCGAGCGCAACTTTTTCTTCGGGCCTTGTTTCTTTATTGAAGTATTGCTTGATCCGGAGGGCTATATAAATAAGAAAGAAGAGTTAATATATGTACATACCAAAACAATTAATGCATCAATTAGCTAGTCAACACAGGCTTAATTAATATATATATATATACCTCGCCGGACATTGCAACAGCTGTTCCCGACTCTGTTCGGTCACCAGACCCGTCATCATGGTCGTCGGAGCCACCATCACGATCATGACCCTCCTCCATTATTGTTTGATCACCGCAGCATGCTTCCTCTCCTTGCAGACCTTCTTCGATGTCGTTGAGAAACGACAAGACTACATGGAAATTAATATACAAACATGAGATATGGATATATCGAAGTTATCGGGGAGGGGTGTATCGACAACGACGACATATACATAGAAAAAAATGTTATCGGGGAGGGGGTATATCGACCCCCCCCCCTCATGTCCAAGTTATCGGAGAGGGGGTATATCGACCGCCTCTCTCTCATGATTGTCCGACGTTTGTGTCAAAGGATTCAACAAAACCATGTCTTCATGATTAGGCGAAAGTAACAGGCACATGATGGTACGAAGCTCTCCAAAGTTGTTTTGGAACGGAGTCCCATATAGGATAATTCGCTTTTTGGTACAAAGTACAGCAAGAGCCTTTTGAATATCACTATTTGGAAGGCCTTTGATGAAATTCATACCAAAAGGCGGATTATCCTATCTGGCACATTCCAAAACAACTTTGGAGAAATTCGTACCATCATGCCCCGGTTACTTCCGGCTAATGATGAAGCCATGGATTTCTTCAATACCTTGACACTATGCCACCCTCTCAATCCCTCGGCGATCCTCAACCCCTCGACCCTAGCTAGCTTGTTGACGACCCTCGACCGCTCGGCGATCCACAACCCTCTACCCTAGTTCCCGACCCTCGCCCCCCTCATGTCACATTTGTCTAGTGTCAAAGGATTCAACAAAACCATGTCTTCATCATTAGGTGAAAGTAGCAGGCGCATGATGGTATGAAGCTCTCCAAAGTTGTTTTGGAACGGAGTCCCAGATATGATAATTTGCTTTTTGGTACAAAGTATAGCAAGAGCCTTCCGAATATCGCTATTTGGAAGGCCTTTGCTGAAATTCGTACCAAAAGGCGGATTATCCTATCCGGGACCCCATTCCAAAACAACTTTGGAGAAATTTGTACCATCATGACCCGGTTACTTTCGGCTAATGATGAAGCCATGGATTTCTTCAATACTTTGACACTAGGCCACCTCTCGACCCCTCGGCGATCCTTGACCCCTCGACCCTAGATAGCTAGTTGACGACCCTCGACCGCTCGGTGATCCACAACCCTCTACCCTAGTTCCCGACCCTCGACCCCCTCATGTCATGTTTGTCTAGTGTCAAAGGGTTCAACGAAACCATGTCTTCATGATTAGGCGAAAGTAACAGGTGCATGATGGTACGAAGCTCTCCAAAGTTGTTTTGGAACAGAGTCCCAGATAGGATAATTCGCCTTTTGGTACAAAGTACAGCAAGAGCCTTCCGAATATCGCTATTTGGAAGGCCTTTGCTAAAATTCGTACCAAAAGGCAGATTATCCTATCCGGGACTCCATTCCAAAACAACTTTGGAGAAATACCATCATGCCCCGGTTACTTCCCGCTAATGATGAAGCCATGGATTTCTTCAATACTTTGACACCAGGCCACCCTCTCGACCCTCGGCGATCCTCGACCCCTCGACCCCTCAACTCTCGACCCTCGACCCTCGACCCCTCAGCGACCCTCGACCCATCGGCGACCCTCGACCCTCGACCCCTCGACCGCTCGGTGACCCTTGACCCTCGACCCCTCGGTGACCCCTCGATGACCCTCGACCCTCGACCCCTTGGCAACCCTCG